>NC_133124.1:217532866-217832866 GCF_048418815.1 Hemitrygon akajei | reverse complement strand
TTGTTTTTTTCCCCATGAATACAGGTCCAACCATCCCCCTTCATCACCACTCTCCTGGCTGAATTTGTTCCCATATTAATTGACTCTTTTACCTCCACTTAATACCTCCAAATCAAAATTGTAGCTATGGGAACTTGACTGGGTCTATGGCTCTTTATAGTACATGCTTCAGTCCTACTCAGGCCTGAATCTTTGAATTGTTATCTGGTATTTTGAGTATTTTCTACTTTAACTCTAGTTTCAGATTACTTGCCAAAATAGAGGTGGAAAGTAAGGAGATTTTTTTTTAACTTAAGTGGTCCAAAATGTCTCTACCAAAGGAGGCACAAGACAGCTTTCGCTCTACTAGCCTGCAGATCACCACTGGGCAAGCTGTAGCACCTGCTTAGCACCCCACCACTACCAGATCAGGGTCACATGAAGCTTTGGGAGCAGGTGGAGGATTGTCACATGAACAGCTGGTGCAGATCACAAGTCCTGGTTATGTGACAGTGACACCAGACAATCTTTGAAGAATATTGGTGATGGATGGAGTCACCTACCCTGTAAAGACACTGCCCAGAAGAAGGCAATAGCAAATCACTTTTGTCAAAATGAGCTTAAAACAATCATGGTCATGAGAGCATGATTGTCTATCATCTGACACACTACATAATGATGATGGTGATCCAAAATGCACTGTCTGAAAGGGTGGAATAGATGTTATAAAGACAATTTTTAAAAAGGAATTTGATAAGCACTTCTGTCTTAGTCTCTTCTTAAACGTTAGCAGGGAGCTTTGAAATTTTGTTCAACAATAAAGTCAGGGTGCTCGCTTCGGCAGCACATATACTAAAAATAATAAAGTCAGGTACCTTTCCACGGTTGAATTCATCATCCTTATCTGTACCATCAAGACCTTCCCTGGGGCTGCCATAAAGGTTTAAAAAGCATGGTCCAAAAGCTGGAAGGAACCCTCCTGAATTTTCATCTGATGGGATGGAAACCAATATTCATTATGACCAAGTAATCAACAGCAAGATTTAAATTAATTCAGGAGTGACATCTGACTTCAACTGCAAATAGGGATGTGAACTGAAGCTGTCTGCGATCATGACTAGAAGACAGCTATTATACAATTCATAACAGAGTTCAGAAGAAGCTTTTTTTTAATCTAGGGAGTGGTGACAATATGGAACTCACACAAGGACAAGTTAAGGCAAATAGTGCAGACATGTTTAAAGGAAAACCAGACAAATTACACAAGGGAGAAATAAAGGATAATACGAAACAGAATCAAAAGGAGGAATCCTCATGGATCATGAACAATGGCAATAAACTAAAGGGTACAAATTTCAAGGAGTGGAGAAGTGAAACCAAACAAGCAGCAGATTTATTCAGCTGTTTGTATGTTCTAGAACAATGATCCCAGAGACAGAGAAGCAGTTTCAGCGACAGGTTACTATCGATGCAATGCTCCTCAGACAGGATGAAGAGGTCAATACTCCCCAATGCCATTAGGCTTTACAATTCTACCGCCAGGACTTAAGAACTTTTTAAAAGCTATTATTAATGCTTTTTGAGATAGTGATTTAGATGCATATCATATTTTTTACTGAGTTAAGTATTGTATGTAATTAGTTTTGCTACAACAAGTGTATGGGACATTGGAAAAAAGTTGAATTTCCCCATGGGGATGAATAAAGTATCTATCTATCTAAAACATTCTCTGCTATTATATCCATGGCATGATTTCTGATTAAAGGACTCGGTCTGAAATGTTGACTCTTTATTCCTCTCCATAGATGCTGCTTGGCCTGCGAAGATACTCCAGCATTTTGTATGTGTTACCCTGCCACTATATCCACAGCACAATCTCCAACATTGTGGCATTGGTCTTGAATGATCAAATAGTGGGCAATGACCTCTGCAGTGATACTGAAAGGCCACAGCACAAAGCTGATCAATCCATGTGTGGATCACTTGATGCGATGCAAGAGGTAGCTGTAAGGTGTATTGTTCTTTTTATGGTGTCAATTTAATGCTAATTACAGCATTCATCAAATGGCCCTAAACTCTGAATTTTCTGAAGAATTTTGAATTTCTTTTGGAATCTCGGCATCACTGGTCAGGCCTGCAATCATTACCCAACCCTAAATGCCCTTAATCAGTAGGTATTTAACAACAATTACATGACGTGTGTCTAGAATTAAGAGTAGGGTCGACTGGGTCAGGATAGTAATTTTCTTCCCTTGGGAACTTAGTACACCAGTTGGATTTTGAATAACACTTTGGCTGTTTTCAGACTAGTTTCTTTCCTAATTCTAGTTCATTAATCTGTATTTAAACTCCAAAATTACTATTAGTTCAAGTTTAATTGTCATTCACCAATACCTGAAAATCCATGAATACAGGCAAATGAAACAGCATTACTCCTGGGCCAAGGTGTAAAACACAGTACCAACAGTCATACACAGCACAAGGCACACATAGCACATATAAGATAGCAGAAAAATACAGTCACACAAAAAATATAGTCCAAGTCCCTAAGCCCATGAATATTGCAGCAGTCTGCAGTCGAACACAATACAGTTTGTCTTCTGCCAAGTGAACACTGAGAACAGCACCAACACCCGCTGGCACTCCTGTGGAGTGTACCAACTCCAATGCCTCTCTCCTGGATGACTGTAAACAGGCGGTACTGCAGATTGAGGCCTAGTCTTCACCACAGCTGAGGCAGTGCAGCTCCCCCACTGTCCGCCCCCGCCTTTCATCTATAAAGCAGTGAATCAGACTCACAGTACTCCATGATACCAGTCTTGCAATCACAAGAAAAGTGACTTAAGACCATCACTCATTCTTAGATTGCAAACGCCTTCACATACCAACCCTGATGCCTCCAAGATGCAGACAGCAGCACGGACCACACCAAGTCCAGCTCCTTCAGATTCTCTGCCAATGAGCAACTCGCTGATAGGGTAAACCTACAGTACTTTAAGTTCCTAATGTTAAGCAAGGTCTTGCAATAGTAAAAAACATATTTTAAAAAGATAATGTTCTTTGATTGCCCCCCCCCCAGAAGCCAGTGAGGCCGAGTGTGCCACCATCTTACCAGATCATGCAACTTGAACTCAGATCTGATTACTCCTTCTAGCCTTTGGACTGCCAATTCAATAACTTACATGGTGCAGCACCACTGTAACTACTGACATTATCCTGATTTCTAGTTTTGCTACAATAATGGTAACTTTTAGCTCTTGCCTATTAAGTGAGAAAACACAAATCCAGACTAAATTGCTGGACACAACCAGAATCCAAAACATATTTTAAAGACATTCTGGTCAATATTTATCTTATAGTTAAACCATGAAACAAACTGGTTGGCTAATTATCTCATTGGTTTACAAGTCTATCCTTTGTGCAAATTGTTTGTCATATGTTCAACAATGATTACACTTTAAAAGTGTTTCATTAAGAGTCAAGTACTATGGGACATACTGGTGTTGTGAAGGGTAATTCTGAAAGACAGGCCTTTCCAATTCTGTACAAGATTCCTTATGGAACTCCAGATAAATGTGTTACACTGAGGTACACAATGGATGAATAGCATACACACCGTCTACCTGAAAGTCAACTGGAGCTTTTAGAACCAACAGGCTCTTAATTTGGTGGCACGGTAGTGTAGCAGTTAATGCAATGCTTTACAGTGCCAGTAATCACCAATCAGGTTCAGTTCCTGACAATGTCTGTAAGGAGTTTGTACATTCTCCCCATGACTCCAAGGGTTTCCTCCAGGTGCTCTGGTTTCCTCTCACATTTCAAAGACATATGGGTTAGGGTTAGTGAGTTGTTGGCACTGGAAGTACGGCGACACTTACAAGCTGCTCCCAGCAAAATCCTCGTACTGTGTTGGCCCTTGATGGAAAATAACTTATTTCACTGTGTTCTGATGTACATATGATAGATAAAGCTGATCATTATGAAGCTGACCTTTGATTAGTAAGGTAGTTATAAGCAGGGAGCAGAGGGGGGGAAAAAAAAGGGTGTTCAGCCTTGGCACAAATAATACATACCAGGGCCACCTTCTAAAAAGAAACTGCAGGACAATACCACATACCTTCTCCCCCTTGTCCCATTGACGAGATCGCTGAGATGTTCAAGTACGTTGTTCCTAAATGCTTACTTTTGGTTGCACTCTTGCTGAAAAGATAAACCATATAAAATCTAAATAATGTGTACAATTAAAAGCTCCCTAATGTATGAGGACTTAGAAAAGCTGATAACTATTACCTATCCCACTGTTGTTAAACTTAATGGCCTTTAGATGAACCTTCTGACTAAACATCCACTGTCTGCATTGTATGCTTGTGTGCTTACAATGAACAGAATTAGCAAGAGATGATGTTGCAATCGCTAGAATCAGGTCAGAGAATTAAATATACTTGTTAAATGCTTTATCAAAATATCTGCAGCCCTCCCTTCATCATTCAACTCTCCACATTACATTCCCTATTGATGATGCAATGCCCAAGCCTTTTGTTTTTGTAGTTGATTTATTCACATAGTATTGCCAGTATTTATTGTTCATTCTTATTTGGCCTTGAACTGAGGAACCAGTTAACAGCCAGCTATTTTGGCAAACTTGGGAGTCATGGAGTTGTGAGCAGTCCAGACTGGATAATATTTTCTTCCATAATATATATATATACAAACCCCATTTCCAGAAAAGTTGGGATATTTTCCAAAATGCAATGAAAACAAAAATCTGTGATATGTTAATTCACGTGAACCTTTATTTAACTGACAAAAGTACAAAGAAAAGATTTTCAATCGTTTTGCTGACCAACTTAATTGTATTTTGTAAATATACACAAATTTAGAATTTGATGGTTGCAACACACTCAACAAAAGTTGGGACAGAGGCATGTTTACCATTGTGTTACATCACCTTTCCTTTTAATAACACTTTTTAATCATTTTGGAACTGCTGATACTAATTGTAGATTATTTGCAATTGGAAATTTTGTCCATTCTTGCTTGATATAAGACTTCAGCTGCTCAACAGTCCGTGGTCTCTGTTGTCTGATTCTCCTCTTCATGATGCGCCATACATTTTCAATAGGAGATAGATCTGGACTGGCAGCAGGCCAGTCAAGCACACGCACTCTGTGTCTACAAAGCCACGCTGTTGTAGCCCGTGCAGAATGTGGTCTGGCATTGTCCTGCTGAAATAAGCATGGACATCCCGGGAAGAGACGTCACCTTGATGGCAACATATGTCTTTCTAAAATCCTAACATACGCCTCAGAGTCAATGGTACCTTCACATACATGCAACTCACCCATGCCGTGGGCACTGATGCACCTCCATACCATCACAGATGCTGGCTTTTGCACCTTTCGCTGATAACAATCAGGATGGTCGTTTTTATCTTTGGCATGGAGAACTCGACGCCCGTTTTTTCCGAAAACTAGCTGAAATGTGGACTCATCTGACAACAGCACACGGTTCCACAGTCTTTCGGTCCATCTGAGATGAGCTCGGGCCCAGAGAACTCGCCAGCGTTTCTGCATAGAGTTGATGTATGGCTTCCTCCTTGCATAATACAGTTTCAAGTTGCATTTCTGGATGCAGCGACGGACTGTGTTAAGTGACAATGGTTTTCCGAAGTACTCCCGAGCCCAGGTGGCTATAATTTTCACAGAAGCATTACGGTTTCTTAGGCAGTGCCACCTGAGGGCTCGAAGATCACGCGCATTCAACAGTGGTTTCCAACCTTGCCCTTTACATACTGAGATGTCTCTGAATTCTCTGAATCTTTTCACAATATAATGTACTGCAATCTTGCATTGAGAAATGTTCCTTTTGAACTGACTAACAATTCTCTCACGAATTTTGGCACAAAGGGGTGAGCCATGACCCATCCTTGCTTGCAAAGACTGAGCCTTTGATGGAGCTACTTTTATATCCAGTCATGATACCTCACCTGCTACCAATTAGCCTGCTTAATGTGGAGTCTTCCAAACCGGTGTTACTTGAATATTCTGTGCACTTTTCAATCTTATTTTAACCCTGTCCCAACTTTTGTCGAGTGTGTTGCAGCTATCAAATTCTAAATTTGTGTATATTTACAAAATACAATTAAGTTGGTCAGTACAACTATTGAAAATTTTTTCTTTGTACTTTTGTCAATTAAATAAAGGTTCACGTGAACTAACATATCACAGATTTTTGTTTTTATTGCATTTTGGAAAATATCCCAACTTTTCTGAAAATGGGGTTTGTACATACAGGGGATCCTCAGGCCGCTTTACAAGTTAATAAGATCATGGTTAACATGAACGTCTTATCCTCAGACTACATCAGTCCTGAAACATGGTTTCAACCCAAAACATCCCACGGATGCTGCTCAGTCTGCCGAGGTCCTCCAGCGGACAGTCTGTAATTTCTGCTGCCCTGTGCAATGCTTCACCATGCAGTGGAAAGTCAAGTCATAAAAATCTCAGCTGTTGTTCACCAAGTCTTCTCTGACAGTCCATAGTTTAAGTCCCAGTCCAGAGATTTGAGCAGAACATTCAGAATGGCACTTCCAGTGCAGTATTGAGGAAGTACTGCACTACTGGAAGTGTTATCTCTAGGATAAGAACAGTAGCAAGTAGCAGCTACATTTAGCATGATATGCCTAATCTTCCACCACAGCACCATATTTAATTTCTATCCCCATGTTTCAATTCCATTAATAAATCCACCAATTTCTGAAAATGTCTTAGCTGGCACATCTCTCTGAGATAGAGAATTCCACAGATTCACTAAGTTTCTAATCAGTGTTCTCAAAGACCTACCCTTGTTTTGAGACTTTGATCCCTATAAGGTTAAATCAAGCCTGAGTATTCCCTGTCCAGTAAACATAAATGGTCCAATGACTGGATTCAAAGTTCGGGGACACTCTCCCTACTGCTTTGACCAGACTCATTCTTTAATTCGAGTTGAGCTGAGTCAAATTAATTTTCATATGCACAAGTACATGTAAGCACAGGTGCAATAAAAAAACTATTTGCAGCAACATCATAGGCATGTAGCATCACATAAGCAGCATTCACAAGAAAAACAAGTTAAGCATTAATAAAACACAATTTTTACAAGCAAAATCTATTAGAATAAACAAGAAACAAAATTCATTTTTGTGCAAAGTGATCAGTGTGATCATAGCATAGCTAAAGTGAAGTGATTAATGTGTTGTTGGTTCAAGAAACAAATGGTTAAAGGGAAGTAGCTATTCTTGAACCTATTGGAGTGGGACTTCAAGCTTCTGCTCAATGGTAGCTGCAAGAAGATGGCATGGTCTGGATGATGGGGATCTTTGATGATGAAAGTTACCTTCTTAAAGCAGTGCCTCTTGTAGACAATACCGATGGTGGAGAGGGATATGCCTGTGATGTACTGAGCAGAGCCAATTACTCTCTCTAGCTTTTCTAGCACTTTCCATGCGACACAGAGCTTACGTTGCTGCTAACCAACAGGAACTCAAGAAATGCAGCTACAATCTGCGCAAAGCCATCGGGGCAGCGAAATGACAATACAGGAACAAGATCCAGCCACAACTCGCCACCAACAACACATGCAGCTTATGGCAAGGTTTGCACACCATCGCAAACTCCATCACTGCCTCTCCCCCAGATGAGCTAAATCTTTTTTACACTCGATTCGATGTTGCCAACACTAAGCACCTGAGGAGAGCCACCGAAGAGACCTACAGCTTGGTCATCTGAGGCTGAAGTACGCAGGTGTTTCCAATGAGTGGACCGTTGCAAGGCTGCAGGACCGTACGGCATCCCAGGGTGGGTATTCATGATGTGAACGGCACAACTGGCAGTTGTGTTTACAGACATTTACAATCTCTTCCTCTCCCAGTGTAGAGTGCCCTCCTGCTTCAAAACTTCCATTATAGTTCCTGTACCTAAAAAGACCAAGGTAACATGTCTGAACAACTGGTGTCCAGTCACACTTACCTCAATAATAAACAAATGCTTTGAGAGGCTGGTCAAAGACTACATCTGCAGCTTGCTACCACCCACTGGACCCCCTACAATCCACCTACCGACATAACCGATTTGACAGATGATGCAATAACCATAGCTGTACACACCATCCATACGCATCTGGCGAAGAAGGATGCTTATATGAGAACGCTGTTCTTGGATTACAGTTCAGCATTCAATACCATAATTCCCTCCAGGTTCAACAAGAAGCTCAGAGCCCTTGTTCTTCACCCTGCCTTATGTAGCTGGATCATGGATCGCTGGCAGGTGGTAATACTGGGCTCCCTCACCTCTGTTACTCTGACACTCAACACAGGAGCCCCTCAGAGCTGTGTCCTAAGCCCCCTCCTTTACTCTCTGTACAGCCATGACTGTGTTGCCACCTACAACTCCAATCTGCTAACTAAATTTGCTGACAATACTACACTAATTGGCCTTATCTCTAATAATAATGAGGCAGCCTACAGAGAAGTCATCACCCTGACACAATTGTGTCAAAAAAAAACAACCTCTCCCTCAATGTCGCAGAAACAAAGGAGATAGTTGTGGACTACGAGAGGGATGGAGACAGGCCAACTCCTATTGACATCAATGGATCTGGGGTTGAGAAGGTAAACAGCTTAAGTTTCTTGGCATACACATCACCGAGGATCTTACGTGAACTGCACATACCAGCTGTGTGGTGAAAAAGGCACAACAGCACGCCTTTCACCTCAGACGGTTGAAGAAGTTTTGTATGGGCCCCCAAATCCAAAGACCTTTCTACATGGGCACAATTGAGAGGATTCTGACTGGCTGCATTACTGCCTGATATGGGAACTGTACTTCCCTCAATCGCAGTACTCTGCAGAGAGTGGTGCGGACAGCCCAGCACATCTGTAGATGTGAACTTCCCACTATTCAGGACATTTACAATGACAGGTGTGTAAAAAAGGGCCCGAACGATCATTGGGGATCCAAGTCACTCCAACCACAAGCTGTTCCAGCTGCTACCATTGGGGAATCAGTACCAACAGGCTCCAGGACAGCAGAATGATTAATTCATGGTGATAAACTGTATTTCTATGTTATACAGCATTGACTGTCCTGTTGTACATACTATTTATTATATTACTATAAAATGCACATTGCACATTTAGACAGAGACGTAACATAAACATTTTCACTCCTCATGTATATGAGTAATAAAGTCAATTCGATTCACATTCCCAAGCATTCAAATTCGTACCAGACTATGATGCAACAAGTCAGAATATTTTCAACATTACATCTGTAGAAGTGAGTCAGAATCAGAATCAGCAACAAGCTGAACCTTCTTAATCCCCTAAGAAAGTCAAGATGTTTATGTGCTTTCCTTGTGCTAGGCCAAGGACAGTTTGACTGATATGCTCAGGAATTTAAAATTGCTGACTTTCTTCACTGCTGATTCCCCCAATGCAGAGTGGCATATTTACCTCTTCCTTCCAGAAGTCAACTATCAGCTCTTTAGTTTTGCTGACATTGAGTGAGAGATTGTTGTTGTGGCACTACTCAATCAGGCATCCTACCTTACTCTGCTTAGCCGACTAAACGCCATCTGTGATTTACCCAACAGTAGTGTTGTCGACAAATTTGAGGATGGCAATTAAAAGCATTATAACAAAGTCAAATCATAATCAATTTGCTCTCCATGGGAGTTGGTATTGTGATTGAACCATGTTCTACATTACAACAGGGTTATTGTCATCTTAGAATGACACAGTTGGCTGTTAAATTCTCCATGAGGAAAATAAGATAAACTTTAAAAACTGATGTATGAGATAGAGTGAATAATGTGAAAAAGTGCATTGTTGGGAAGATAAATAAAGGCAATATAAACAAAAAGACCAGGTTCTTGTAACAACCTGTCTGTGAGAAGGAAGCAGCAGGTTTTACAACAAGGTGGGGGTCAGCTCCAGAAGTGTGGACAAAATAAGAGCAACGTTCACCTACCGATCATAAACAGTGAACCGGATATTCTCACACAGTGATGGAAACTATGGGAGAGAAATAGAAAAGTTAATATCATCAGCAATGTTCTAGCAATTGAGCACCCACTACCACAACTCACTAAACCCCTCATCAATGGAGCCAATTAGCTAACTCTTCCCAACCTGCTGACTATTGAGTGTCTGCTGAAGCGGAGTATATGCCATTCTACTTCCCACTTTCCAGGGGATTTTGTTAATCTTTTAATTTACACCTGCATTAATGCCACACACATAGGAAGAACTCACTGTACCACGTACAAAATATGTTCTTTTCTTTGGCCTATTTTAATTGAATGATCAAACCTTACCCTACTCCTCAGGTAAATCATCTGGTTCCATTCAGGATTTATCTGGTTCTCCACCACTTTTGTTGCCACCTGAATGGAGGATAAAGAGTTATATTTCCACCTTTTACTAAGTGTTTGGTGAAACTGCTAAGGTCAATTCCTTCCCAACTACTGGAAAAACTAAGAGTTAGCCAGAGTTCAGTGCTCATGGAATAAAAACAAAATGTTAAAAATATTCAGCAGCATTCTATGGAGAGGGAAAAGGAGTTAATGCTTCAATTAAATGAACCAGTACTGGTGCTCACATGACTTGTCCCAAGTGCAGGGAGATTCAGCTGCTGTTGAGGCCCTAATATCTGCTAACATCCCAGAGTAACTGGCCCATAATAATCAAATGTTGGGAATCAAGTTCAAAAGTATCTGTAGGGAAATACCTCTGAAATGTGACATTAAGATACGATCAGAGGGAAATATACCACAAGGCCTTCATTCACATAGTCTAATCCTTTCCTGGCAGCATCTTTACCTTAAGGACTGCACTTGAGAAGCTCACTATGGCCTGCTAATGCTGTGCATATACACACACGTGCAATAGATGTCAGCAATACTCACAACATGAATGAATAAAAGAAAATCTCTGGCTGTTCAAAATACTTCAAGCTCATATTTGCCAAGAATAAATTTCATCTACCAGCACTTCGCCCAATTTTTGAACTGATTTATATTTTGTTGCTGTGTTAAACAAACTACTTCACTATCCAGGCCTTATGTAGGGCCTTTAATATTTTCTATCCAATAAGACAGAATATCCTCATCACATTCTACAGGGGTTGTATTGACAGCATCCTGAGCAGCTGCATCACTGCCTGGTTCGGAAATTGCACCATCTCGGATCGCAAGACCCTGCAGCGGATAGTGAGGTCAGCTGAGATCATCGGGGTCTCTCTTCCTGCCATCACGGACATTTACACTGCACGCTGCATCCGCAAAGGAAACAGCATTATGAAGGACCCCATGCACCCCTCATACAGTCTCTTCTCCCTCCTGCCGTCTGGGAAAAGGCTCCGAAGCATTCGGGCTCTCACGACCAGACTATATAACAGTTTCTTCCCCCAAGCTATCAGACTCCTCAATACCCGAAGCCTGGACTGACACCTTGCCCTACTGTCCTGTTTATTATTTATTGTACTGCCTGCACTGTTTTTGTACACTTTATGCAGTCCAGTGTAGGTCTGTAGTCTAGTATAGCTTTCTCTGTGTTTTTTTTTTATTACGTAGTTCAGTCTAGTTTTTTGTACTGTGTCATGTAAACCATGGTCCTGAAAAACGCTGTCTCATTTTTACTATGCACTGTACCACCATTTATGGTCAAAATGACAATAAAAGTTGACTTGACCAGCATTTTAATTAGCATATAGATGGGACAATTGAGATTAAAAGTCAAGTGCATTGTAGATGAATTCCTTGAGGAACTTGATAAGAAACCAACCATGGATCACACTAGTTTGGATCTGGAGTTGTGTAACAAATCAGGATTACTTAGTTATCTCATTGTAAACAATCCTGGAGTGAAGAGTGATCTTAGCGTGGAGGAATTTTAAATTCCGTCTAAGGACAAAAATTGAGGACTGAAACTAAAGTCCTCAACTTAGATCAAGGAAATTGCAGTGGTATGGAGGCGGAGTTGGCTAAAGTAGTCAGGGAAGATAGAGTAAAGATAAGAATATTAGTAGAGTTTTAAGGAAATATGTCATAAATCTCAGGAAAGGGGAGGCACGGTATTGTAGCAGTTTGCATAATGTTATTACAGGGCCAATAACCAGAGTTCAATTCCACCACTGTTTGTAAGGAATTTATACATTCTTCCTGTGGCCGTGTGGATTTCCTCTAGGTGCTCCAGTTTCCTCCCGTACCCCAAAGAAGTATGGGTCAATAGGTAAATTAGTCACATGGATGTAATTGGCTGGTTCAGGCTCATTGGGGTGGAAGTGCGTGTTACCATGCTGTATATCTAAGATTTAAAAAAAAATACATCTCATTATGAAAGGTTCTACAAGAAACACGCATCACCAGTGGCTTAAGAACACATACACAAACTCCCATAGTATGTCCTTATGCCCTAATTTTCATTATTCAATCAGGTGTCTGAGTCCCAACTAGCTACTTGCCTACAGTGATTGCACATCTGAGCCTGCACATGCTATACCTCCAAAAGGAGTGAAGCTACGAGGCATGGATATGGGTATGTGGTCACAAAAAGCCGATAAAGGCAGAGGACCACCTGCAGGTCCCTGACAAAACTCATCGTATAGAGTGTCATGGTAACACAGCGGTTAGCGTAACGCTATTACAGCTCAAGGTGTTGGATTTCTGAGTTTAATTCTGATGCCATCTGTAAGGAGTTTGTATGTTCTCTCCATGACTCAGTAAGTTTCCTCTGGGTGCTCCAGTTACCTCCCACAGCCCAGTTAGTAGGTTAGTCATTGTAAATTGTCCTATGATTAGTCTAGGGTTATATAGGTGGGTTGCTGAGCAGTGCAGTTCATTTGGTCAGTAGGGCCTGTGTTGTGCTGTGTCTCTAAATAAAAATCTGAGTGCAATTATCAATGGTATCAAACATAGGTCCTGCCTGCCTTGTAAACTCCCTGCAGTATTGGATAAACCTATGAAAGGATTATCTGGTGCTTACCTTACTTCCAGCAAAGCTGACTTCAAGAAAAGAGTCAACATCATCCTTCTTGTCAGTATCCACTCTAAACATGTGCTTCAAGTTTGTCATGAGCCCTCTCGTCACTGGAAATAAAAACCTAAGTATTTCAGCCTACAATGTCCGCTGTGGCTTAGCTGATTCAATTCTTGACTCAGTCAGCTAGAGGTTCAAGTGCCACTCCAGAGACTTACTCACTACAGTCAAGGATATCATGCATTATTAACAGAGTGTAGCGTTATGAGAAATGTGGTCTCCCAAGTGAAATATGAAGCCAGGATCATGGCTGCTCTTTTAACTGCATATACGTAAATTAACCTGCAACACTATTTCATAGAGAAGAAAACATAGCCCAGCAGGTCCGTACTGACCATCAAGTGCCTGCCTGCATTTATCTCATTTGATTTTCTCCACATTGTCATCAATTCCCATCCCCCACATTCCCTTCAAACTGGGGGTCATTTACACTGGCCAATTAACCCAGCTATGAAGTATCAGCATGAAACCCAGATCTCTGGTGATGTGAGGGAGCAGGTCCACCAGCCGCACTACTCTCATTTTCTTTTTTTTTAAATATTCATTTACAGGATGTGGGCTTTGCCAGCTAAGCCAGCATTTATTGCCCATCCCCAGATGCCCGTGAGAAGGTGGTGATGAGCTGCCTTCTTGAACCACTGCAGTCCTTGCGGTGTAGACACACCCACACTGCTGTTAGGGGAGGGAATTCCATGATTTTGACCCAGTGACAATGAAGGAATGGCAATATGTTACCAAGTCAGGATGGTGAGTGACTTGGAGGGGGATTTCCAAGTGGTGGTGTTCCCAGGTATCTGCTATCCTCGTCCTTCCAGATGGTAGTGATTATGGGTCTGGAAGGTGCTGCCTTAGGTACTTTGATGTGTTGTTGCAGTGCATCTTGTAGATAGTACGCACTGCTGCAACTGTTCATCAGGACCTTGTCTGCTCTTTTAGTTGCATATACGTAAATTAACCCTCAACACTATTTCAAAGAGTCAGAAAACGTAATCCAGCAGGTCCATACAGACCATCAAGTACCTGCCTACATTTATCTCATTTGATCTCTAACTTACCTCATTACATTCGTGCCATGTCATTTGACTTTGGCAATCATGGTCTTTCTATGACCGTGACTGTTCTTGGCAAATTTTTCTACAGAAGTGGTTTGCCATCGACTTCCTCTGGGCAGTGCCTTTACAAAATGGATGACCCCAACCATTATCAATACTCTTCAGAGATTGTCTGCCTGGTGTCAGTGGTCACATAACCAGGACTTGTGATCTGCACCGGCTGCTCATACGACCATCCACCACCTGCTCCCATGGCTTCACATGACCCTGATTGGGGTGAGGGGGCTAAGCAGGTGCTGCAGACAGACAGACATACTTTATTGATCCCAAGAAAAACTGGGTTTCGTTACAGTCGCACCAACCAAGAATAGTGTAGAAATATAGCAATATAAAACCATAAATAATTAAATAATAATAGGTAAATTATGCCAAGTGGAAATAAACCCCTTGCCTGATGGTGACCTGCAGGCTAGTGGAGGGAAGGAGTGCCTTACACCTCCTTTAATAGAGCCGTGTCTCCACCCCACCACCCATCTCATTAAGATGTCAACCACAAAACCTCATCAACAAGATTAATTCCTGTAACCATAGCAGACTCTGCAGATGCTGACAATCTAAAGTAGAATATAAAAATATTTTTTAAAACATGCTGGAGAAACTCAGCAGGTCATGTCACATCTATGGAAAGTAATAAATCAGTTCTGATGAAGTATCTAAGCCCGAAATGTTGACTTGTTTATGCCTCTCCATTGCTGCGGCCTGAGTATGTACCTATGACCATCTGGTTTTATCTTATCAGAAATAATCTCATTGTCTCTCTTCCCCCCTCCTTACCTTACAACCCTTTCTGATGCATGTTTTCTCTCTTTCCCAATCTGATGTGTTAACTGCTTCTTTTTCCAAGTGCTGCCCAACCTGCCAAGTATTTCCAGCATTTTTCCATTTTTATTTTAATTTCCAGCCTGTGTTTTTTTAATCTAATTTTCAATCTGAGCCTCTGTTTTGCTCAACCATTTGAGTTTAAATCTATAAATGGTTTACTAACTCATAAGATGCACTTGTAGTAATTAACAATGACCCTGCTTTCCATTACTTTCATTTAAATTAACTTATAACTTGAATTATTTTCTTTCAGCCAAAGCCAATCCTTCATTTCCACCTTTCTTATCTTTTCAGTTTCAATGGTGTTCAAACCTTTCCCTGTGAGTTTTCAGGTCAAGGACAACATAGTCAGTGCTAGGGGCTATACACACTTGTTCAAGTGGTAATTTTTTAAAAAATCACACAAATAACCTGGTTACCCTGTGGTTTACGTCCCCCACCCTGCAAAGATTGAAGAATGAGCTCATCATCAGGTGGTCTCATTGTCCTAGAAGAAGGATATAAACTGGCTTACTCCTGCTTGGCTTCTCTACAGGGAGTTTTGATGTGTCCAGTGAAGGCAGGAAACCTAACTTTTCAAGCTCGCAGGTATAAACATGCATCACTCCAAGTAGAGGAAGGTAGCCAGTAAAAGTGACTCCTTCACTACAATAAAGAACAATGGGTGAAAGCAATGAGTCAGGACTAGAGAAAGAGGATTTCTAATGAGTGACGTGGGATAGCGGAGGGACACAAAGGAACTTGTGGGTTGCGCCAGCACATCCTTGAGTGTGCTGATTGTTAACACAAATGATGTATTTCACAGTACGGTTCAATGTTCATGTGATGTATCTTGAATCCAAAGGACAATACTCAATCTATGTGTAACTACCGGCTCCAAGTCAGTATTGGCAAAAAAAGTACCACTAATATGAGACATACTGTGTGAAAGGTCTTCAGCTCTGTAGATCTTGACAATGAACGTGACCCAGCGGGACAGGATACTAGCTGGCTGCAGCAGATTACTTTCCACGTCATCGTCTTCATTTGTCCCTTTCTTGTCAATCTAGTGCAGCAAACACGTTTTATTTAGTAAACATACATTCACACATCTTTTACATTCAGCAATAACAACAGGAAAAGGGGATTATTTGCACATGCTATAGGTCACCCTTCTATAATATTGGCTAGGCCCTTCTTCACTCTACTTCCACAGTCTGATCAATGTACTATTTCATAGCTTTTATCATTATTTGTTCATGTTCTCTGCATTTCCAGAATCTCTTGAGCTTATTTCTCATTTTCCAGTTTTTACAAAGGATCTTCAACCTAAATATGCGTATTCCAGACATTCTGTCTTGATATACGTGTTTTTAAATTATTGTTGTAGATCTGTAGGTTTTATTGGTTTTCTCCAACCTCATTCTCCTATGCCACACCACCCTGTATCATTCAGCAATGTAAAGTTCATACAACTGATCAACTTGGTTCAGTTCCCCACACTGTCCCAACTTCTGTGTGAGTGTGAGTGAATGTCTATCTCGCTGGCCCTCCACATCCCAGAATCCAGCAGGGACAAGGCTACAGGCACTGTGCCAAAGAAGAAATTGGCAAAACCAGCAGCAGAGCTTTGGCAGCTGCAACTGTTTTTTAAGTTTTGACTTAACTCTGATATACTTAAAATCTTTTAAAGCTGAAGTAATGTAAAAAAGCAAAATACATGAGAGAGCAAGGCAGAGGAGCCTGAAGACACACACTCAATATTTTAGTAACAGCTTCTTCCCTTCCACCATCAGATTTCTGAACAGGCAATGAACCTAGCCATGAACACTACCTCATTATTCTTGCTCTTGTTTGGTACCAATTATTTGATTTACTTTGTATATATTTCTTATTCTACTTAATATATAGTTGTAGCATTTTTATGTATTACACTGTACTGTCGCCACAAAACAACAAATTTTACAACATATGTCAGTGATATTAAACTTGATTCTGTTGATGATTCTAAAAAATATTTACTCGTCTACCTTTTCAACTTTTTATTAGCTAAGTAAAGTCAGGTGGCAGAATACACCAGGAAATTGGATCTGCAGTTTGTAGCACAAGAGCTTCTATCAGGGCGAGCAGGCCCATATTGTAGCATAATAATGCTATTATGGTGCTAGTAACACTGGTTCAATTCCGCCGGCATCCATAAGGAGTATGTATGTTCTCCCCATGACCACATGGCTTTCCTCCAGTTTCCTGCCACATTCCAAAGACGTAAGGGCCAGTAGGTTAATTTGTCACATGGTTATGATTGAGTGGCATGGGCTCATTGGAAGGACCTGTAACTGTGCTGTGTCTCTTAATAAACATTTCCTAAACCTTTTCCACCATTCTTTCTACCCTCACATCCAATAACAGATACAAGGACCTCAGAGACATCTTAGCTAATATCACCAGCAGCAATGTTCCATGTTTCTAACCCACAACGATCCATGCAGAACTGTGAGTGTATCCTGGCTCCCTCCTCTTCTTGATCATCAACTCTAATTCCTTTCACCTTGGAGACCCACCTCAGTCTCCCACCATCTTTTGCAGCTTCTCCACTGTCCCTGTGCTGTCAGACCATCACAATTTCTTCCAATGAGAGAGAGAGAAGACTGAAGTCATCTGTGGCCCAACACCATCTTTGCAAACATCTCCAATTCCTTCACATATCTAAAGTTAGACTACCTTAGAGTATGAAGGCAAAAGAGAAAGCAGATTCTGGAATTGGGACCAAAAATCAGAACAATGGAAGAACTCTGCAGGTCACGCAGCATCTGTGAAAGCCAGGGATTTAAATCAATGTTTTCAGGGCTGGGCTCAAGGAATTATACATGGATTAACACATCATGCAAATCAGCTGTGTAATAAACAAAAGACACCCTGAAACAGGATCTTACAAGTTAGTCATAAACACAAGCAATTCTGCAGATGCTGAAAATGGGGAGTAATGTACACATGCTGGATGAAAGCAGGTCAGGCAGCATCTATGGAAAGGAATAATCAACGTTTCAAGACCAGGCCCTTCATGAGTTACAAGCTATCTTACAAGTTGGTAATTTGATCTCCCAATACAAAAGACAGGACACAAATCTAGTCAGCTCCATCTTGGGCACTAGCCTACAACGTACCCAAGACATCTTTAGGGAGCAGTGTCTCAGAAAGGCAGCATCCATTATTAAGGACTTCCAACACCCAGGGCATTCCCTTTCCTCACTGTTACCATCAGGTAGGAGATACAGAAGCCTGAAGGCACTCACTCAGCGATTCAGGAACAGCTTCTTCCCCTCTGCCATCCAATTCCTGAATGGACATTGAAGCTTTGGACACTACTTCACTTTTTTTTAAATATACAATATTTCTGTTTTTGCACATTTTCTAAAATCTATTCAATATATGTAATTGATTCAGTTGTTTATTTATTATTATGTTTTATTTTTAATTATTATTTTTTCCCTCTCTCTGCTAGATTATGTACTGCTGCTCTGAAATTTCATGTCACATGCCGGTGAAAATAAACCTGATTCTGATCCCTGCCTGATATAAATTTGCTGTAAAAAAGGATTACATACTGGGGCTGTGCCTTGTCATAGGAAATAGTAGTCCTCCAACAGATCATTGTGCAATGAAGCCTGTTAAGAGATTTATGAGGATGCCAGCTGAGGATAGGGAATGGACTTAGATAAGTTTCTCAGTCACACAAATATACAGTCACTGCTCTTGACAAAAGTACAAGGAAAGAAAAGAAACCTCAACGTTACACTAGTCTGGGAGTTAACAACTCAGAAAAAAAGAGAATAGGAGCAAACCTTTAAATGAGCTCTATTCACACAAAAGAAAGAGGCTAGGATACCATTTACTTCAGGATATGCCTGAATGGGGGTGTGGGGGGGTATGTGGTGAACTAGAAATACCTGTCTGACTGCTCCTGTGGCACCTCCCACAGACCCTGCTGACTGCTCCTGTGGCTCCTCCCACAGACCCCTGTATAAAGGCGACTGTGGGCTGCTGCTCTCCCTCATTTTCCCCAGGATGTAGTGCTGTTTATTCTTCCAGTCAATAAGAGCCGATAACTCGCTTCCTAAGTCTCAGCGTGAGTTATTGATGGTGCATCAGGGTATAAATAGTCAGGCAGCTTTACTGACATTTGAAATTCATTTACACGCCAGCCAATGTACTGTTTTAGCAAAGTACTGTTTCTGAAACCGTGCAATACTTAAATTAACTGCTGCAATTCTAACACAAAGATACAAGGACAGTGACATCACTTCAAGAGCACCTCATCAGTTACAAACTGTTTGGGGCATGGGAATCATGAAGACTAATCTAGTCTGAATGCTAGTATCAGGTGGAGAACAGATAACATTTTGGCTAATAAATGTGTCTTACCGGTGCTTCATCGCCTGCTGCCAAGACAATGATGCTGACTTTCAGGTAACCTCTGGACATGGAATGTGCGCCATCAACTTCGTACAGCAGAAGCCACTTCCGTAACACTGCATGACCTGTCACAGACCACCACACAGTTACACAGAACTTCACTACAGAAGTAAGTGAGTCAGCTAATTTGGTCTATGACACTACATGTGTTGAATCCAAATTTTCTTCCACCCTTTCTCCCCTGTGCACTTATCAGCCTTTGAAATACATCACATGATAGCAAATTGTACAGGATTCATGTTCTGTCTTTTTCATTGGGAGTTCAAGTGTTGCCAGAACTCTCCATTGGATTCATCATTGGTCTTATATTTCTAGACCAAAGTTCTGGGCACCCAGAGTGGAAAGATTTTTCATTCAATGAGTGGTGAGGGAACTCATATCCTGAAAATGCAGCAGAGCAGAGACTCTTTTCACATTTACAATGTACTCAGGTAAGTACAAAAGCATGGACCAAAGACTAGTAAGGGGAGTGAGAGGCAAGTTTAGGTATAAATTTATAACTAAACCCAACTCAATTCTAGGGGTTGTAAAACCATTTAATACCCAAAACACAGGAGCCCTGGTTTCATAATCATCATAGTTCTGCAGATATATATCTCCACCAATCTTAATTTTGAAATTTCCTGTTGACCCTTAGTGTCAGAGTTGTGTGGGAAGTTAAGACCAGATTTTTACTCCCTTTTGTGTGAAGAATTGCTTCCTGACATCTTCCTTCAAGACCACAGATCTATTTTTGATATGGTTACTTGTTTTGGACCCATAGGGGAAATTGTTTCTCTATCCACCCTATCAAATCCTTTACTCACAGCAAACACTTGAGTTAGATCACCCTTAATCTAACAAACTCATGAGGATATGGCATTTTGACACCTATTAAAACTGAAAGGTTAAACCTGATATACAATGACAATTAATTGCATACCTGGAAAATCATAGATGGAGCCAATGTCCAGCTGTAACGGAAGGGATTAAAATGTGAAAAAAAACTGTGGGATTGTTAGTGACCACACTATATGTGACATTGCAATGACTGAGGGCTTATGCTTGTATATAGGAACAAGAGGAGTCAGTCATTTCGTCGCTGGAATGTGCTCCCTTCTTTTGATGAGATTAGATTATTACTATTGTCTTATTCACTTTTATTTTATTTATCTAATCTTTGATTAATAGAAACTTATCAAATGAAACTAGCATCTAACAGTGTTTATTGTAAATGGAGATCACAGTCTAAACTTCAACCAGCTTATGAGTGAATGTTTAATTTTACTTTTGACAGGACTTGGTCGACATTTTAGATTAAGGCTTCATTAACCAGCAGGAATATTTTCTATCAATTCCCCTGAATATAATGACTGACTATCTTGGATAAAATTATAAAAACCTAGACTTATTCGCACAATGTAAAAGCATGGCCTTATTGAGATAGTTTTTAATTTAAATCCAGATAAATCAAAAATTCTGGATAGAAGATGCTAGTAATCAGCAACAATGAAACTAACAGATAGCTGTAAATGCCTCGCTGTTCATTTGAGCAGAGTGTTGGCTTGTCCTTATTCATTCTTGTTTATTCTTATCCAACCTGCTTTATAAGTGACTACAGATCACAACAACTCATTCTCTCATTCTCTGTCACCATCACCTTCTCAAGAATAATTAGGGGTGGACAAATAACATTCCTTGTCCACAACATTCCTACTTCAAGAATAAATTTTAAAATTAAGCAAATTATACAAGAGGCTTGTTGTGAAAATGTGTTTTCATAGGTCATTCCAGCTAAATAGGTTAGATGCCACAGTCTGGTGATACTGTGCATCTCCACTTCTTAAGGACATTGAGGAAAGTGAGCCCCCCACCCCCCATTTTAACTTCATTTTATAGAAGCACCATTGAGAGCATCTGACAAGTTGCATCTCCACCTTGTATGGGAGCAGTCAAGCATCAGACCAGAAATCCCTACAAAGGACTGTGAGAACACCTGAGAGAACAAAGGTGTCTCCTTGCCATCCATCGGGGACATTTATCAGGAGCACTGCATACACAAGGCCCTTAGTATTATTAAGGATCCCACCCATCCATCCAGCATCCTCTTTGACTTTCTACCATCAGGCAGGAAATTCTGATGCATAAAAACAAGAATGGTCAGGATGAAAACAGTTTCTTTCCTCAGGCCATTAGGCTTCTGAACTCCCTGCCGCAACACATTCAAAGTATCATCAGTTAATCTGATCTATACCTTACAATATTTCATCCTTATTTTCATAAATTATTATTTGGCACATATACTTATGCTTTACACCCTAGTTCAGGGAAACATTTTCTCATTTGACAGTATACATGTGTATACAAATGTGCGCTGCTTAACGTCCATTCGGACAACATCCGATTGCATATACGTCCATAGTCCCCATCGGAGAACATTTCATAGCAGACGTAACCAATCTCATGTATTGCGCATCTCTTGAGTGTAGCAGCATTATCTGTTTAACCTTTTTCAAAAATATTACCGTAAAGTGCATCATGGTTTCCAGAATTGAAACAACACTGGACATATTCCTGAAGAAGCCACCACCTCCTGAAGAAGAGCCTCAGCCAGGTTCTTCAGGCATTACAGGAGATGATATTATCATTGTTGGTGATAGTTCATCAATGCAGGTTACTCGACCTGAAACTCTTCCAGTGAACACTATGAGGAAGTTGAGAACAGTGATGTGGAGGATCCTGATCCTCTTTCATAAATTCTGTGTGATATAGGCTAAGAAAGTGTTTACATAGAAGTTTAAAAAGTGAAAAAAATTAAAAAGTTTAAAATGAAATAAAAAATTATAGTGTATGTATGTATTATAGCATACAGTATACAGTTTTAATATAAATTCTTGGGTATTTAGTCAATACAGGTATACTACAGTACTCCATATAGGTTTGCTAAGTATATAATATGGTGTTCACACAACGTCCAAATCACATAACATCCAATTTCACAGAACGTATCGTGGACGTTAAGCAACGCATACCTGTAGTTAAATGACAATAAACTTGACTTGATATTGAACACAAGAGATTCTGCAGATGCAGGAAATCCTGAGCAACATACATAAATGCTGGAGGAACTCAGCAGGTCAGGCAGCGTCTATGGAGAGGTATAAACGGGTGACATTTTGGGTCCAGCCTGAAATGTTGACTGCTTAATCCTCTCCATTGATTTATGTGCATTGCTTGTGATATTGTAGGCCAGTTATTGGTTAAATGTTAGAATGAACTGCAGAAACTGGGACAGTTCACAGAGAAAAATGCTGAGAGGACATTTAACAAGTCTGACCAGGGTAAGGAAAGGAAAGCAATGGTTCAAGAATAGAGGGAAGAATGGCTTAAAGAATATAAGAGGGCTATGAGCAGTTAAGATGAGTAGTTATGAACTGGAGCTCACAACCTGTAGGGATGGTGTTGGGGGGAATCAAATCAGGACTTTCAAAAGTGAATTAGACAGGCACTTAATGAAAACTAACCTGCAGAGCTAGGGAAAAACAGGAAACAGAGACAAGCAAAGTGCTATATTAGACATGGGTTCAGTGAGTCAAATGGCCTCTATTAGTGTTGTAACAAGTTCACTAAATTAAAATATTAGCAAGCCAATAGAACAGGATCCAGTCAAAAACCAAATTGCCTGCAAGACATGGTTTATGAAGGGAGCAGGAAAACTTGTATTCTCGGTTCTGAATGATCTTCTGAAGCCTACAACAGAGAATTCACATTAGAAATGCTCAACTGGATAATATATATGCTTTACGCCCAAAGGTTATGAGAGGCTTTAAAGAAATATATGCCTTTTCTTTTTCAAACATTCTTCCAATGTTTAGATCTTATTTCATAAAAGAAGCTTTTAGCCATTATTTCACTTTCCAATATGGAAGTTACAGCATTAATCTAACATTACTTAAAACTATTTGTCAAAGTATGTTCAACCACAAACAAAAGGAAATCTGCAGATGCTGGAAATCGAAGCAACATACAGAAAATACTAGAGGAACTCAGCAGGCCAGCATCTATGGAAAAGAGAACAGTCAACCTTTTAGCAGGAAAAGTATGTTACTGACTTTACATTGACTCATAATGTTTCAATGTATATTATCTCCACTGAACAATGCAAAAGCAAAATTATTTCACTAAAATTCACAAACATACACTATTCCCAAAATATGAGACATCAATTGACACACAAACACTCACTTTGAAAATACCAATCATGGAATCAGATCGAAGTGAATGCGAATTTAACACCTTTAAAAATAAGGAGAGGCCCATGAGGATAAAGGTAACAACAAACATTATCTCAGACTGTTCCCAATATTTACCACAGTACCAGATATGCAAAACAAAATCAAAATATCGCACACACAATACAACATAAGAAAAAATGTTGGCATGTAATTGTTTTCCCATTTGATTACACCAGGGATGAAGACCAAATATGCTGGAGAGAAGGTCATAATTCAAACAGGTTTCTTAATTTTAAAAGTTCTACATCTTTTTTCCTGTACTCCTACAGTGGAGGAAGTGTTTTCTTTCCATGTTTATTTTTACCCTTTCCATACATCTTGATTAAACCAAGCCACCATCCAGTGACTCACCCCTATGCTCCTTCTTTACTATTTCTTCCAGTAAGATGGCGGCATGTTCGGTTCCAGTGGCGTTATTGACTTTTTCTAAATCTTTTTTTTTATGATCGCAACACCCTGATAAACAGTAAGAACTTAAAGTACTGCCAGACTACCCCAGCAGCAAGATGACTGCTGGCAGAGAAACTGTAGGAGCTGGACTTGGTGTAGCTCGTGCTGCTCTCTGCATCAAAGAGGTATTGGAGGAGTGTGTGTGTGCGAAGGCAGTGTGCATTCTAACAGCAAGTAATCGTCTTAGTCACTTTTCTTGTGATCGCAAGACCCTGCTGGGCATTGTTAATATGGAATAGCACAAGTCTGATTCACCGATTTATTGGAGGACAGTGGGGGAGATGCATGTACTTGGCTGTAGTGAGGACAAGGTGTAAAGTCATGGAACCACCTGTTTACAGCAGTCCAGGAATTGGAGTTGGTGCACTCTACTGGAGTGCCAGAGGCAGAGTGGTGCAGTGGCGAAGCTGGAGTCGGTGCTGCCATCAGTGCTCACTCTGCAGAAGACAAACCATATTGTGTTCAACTGCATACTACTGCAACATTCAGGGTCTTAGACTACATTTTTTTGTGTGACTGTACTTTATTGATATTTTCTATGTACTTGTTATCTTATATGTACTTTTATTTTATATGCGCTAAATGTGCCTTGTGCTCTGTATGACTATTGGTGTTTCATTTGCCTGTATTTATGAGTATTCATGTATGGCTGAATGACAATTAAACTTGAGCTTGAACTACATGCCAAACAAAGGAGCTGGTTGTGGACTACAGGAGGAATAGAAATGGGCTAACCCCTATTGACATCAATGGATCTGGGGTTGAGAGGGTGAATAGCTTTAAGTTCCTTGGCATACACATCACCGATGATCTCACATGGTCTGTACATACCGGCTGTGTGGTGAAGAAAGCACAAAAGCACCATTTTTCCCTCAGACGGTTGAAGAAGTTTAGTATGGGCCCCCAAATCCTAAGAACTTTCTACAGGGGCACAATTCAGAGCATCCTGACTGGCTGCAGCACTGCCTGGTATGGGAGCTATACTTCCCTCAATCACAGGACTCTGCAGAGACTGGTGTGGAAAGCCCAGCACATCTGTAGATGTGAACTTCCCACTATTCAGGATATTTAAAGACCGGTGTGTAAAAAGAGCCCGAAGGATCATTGGGGACCTGAGTCACCCTAACCACAAACTGTTCCAGCTGCTACCATCTGGAAAACGATATCACAGCATAAAAGTCAGGAGCAACAGGGGGACAGCTTCTTCCACCAGGCCAACAAACTAATTAATTCTTGCTGATACAATTCTATTTCTGTCATATTGACTGTCCTGTTGTACATACTATTTATTACAAATCACTATAAACTGCACATTGCACATTTAGACGGAGATGTAACATAAAGATTTTTACTCCTCATGTATATGAAGGATGTAAATAATAAGTCAATTCAGTCCAAGCAGAAAGTTGTTAGATGCATAAATAACAGGGCGGTATGAAACAGGCTAGAAACTCAATACCACCTACTTTACATTTAGAAAAAGGTAGCAGAGTATAAAAATAGAGGACATAGCTTTAAAGTGAGTGCGGAAAGACCTCAAGGGGCTCTAAGAAGCAAATTTTTCCACACAGAGAGTGGTGGGCTATGGAATAACCCTCCAATGGGGGTCGTAGATGTAGGAACAACTACACAACACTTGGGGAAAAAAAGCACTTAGGCAGGGACTTGGATGGGAAAGGCTTAGAGAGAGATGGGGAAAATACAGGCAAATGGAACCAGCTTAAATAAGCATCTTCATCAGCATGAACAAGTTGGACTGAAGTGCCTGTTTCCGTGCAGTATAACTCCATGAATCTATACTCAGTGTTCACTTTATTAGGTACACCTGCTCATTAATGCAAATATCCAATTAGCCAATCATGTGGCAGCAACACAATGCATAAAAGCATGCCGACATAGTCAAGAAGTTTAGTTGTTGTTCAGACCAAACATCAGAATGGGAAGAAATGTGATCTAGGTGACTTAGACTATGGAATGATTGTTGGTGCCAGACTGGGTGGTTTGAGTATCTCTTGATCTCCTGGGATTTTCATGCACAGCAGTCTCTAGAATTTACAGAGAATAGTGCAAAAGGACAAAAAAAATCCTGTGAACGGCAGTTCTGTGGGCAAAGACGCCTTGTTAATGAAAGAGGTCAGAGAAAAATGGCCAGACTGGCTCAAGCTGACAGGAAGGTGACGGCAACTCAAATAACCATGCGTTACAACAGTGGTATGTAGAACAGCATCTCTGAATGTACAACACTTCAAATGCTTAAGTGGGTGGGCTACAGTAGCAAAAGACCACGAGCATACACACACTCCTCCATACAGAGGTACAGGCAGTCCCCAGGTTACAAACGAGTTCTGTTACTGAGTCTGTCTTCAAGTCAGATTTGTATGTAAGTCGGAACAAGTACATCCGGTATTATTTAGCGTCAGTTAGTCAAACGTTTGTCTTAGTATATAGTATATATTTTACCTTTCTATGCATATAAAACACTTAAGAAACACATTCCAATAATTAAACCACTGCGTTGCTTAGTAATAATTGTAGCTTTCATCGGTGCAGGGCCTTTCACATACTCTGTTATTCTCACTTTATCCTTTAAAATTGTTCTGATTGTTTACTGACTGTAGCCTAATGCTTTTCCAATGACCGATGACGTTTCACCTTTTTCCAAATGCTTTATTATTTCCACTTTATTTCAATCACGATCGCCTCCCGTCAACAGAACAGAAACTCTGCGGGCAGCAGCTCCCGAGCTCCGCTGGGTCTTAAGGACCACCGCACCGAATTCCCCGGGTCCTAAAGTCCACCGCACTGAGACAAGTTAAATGGGACAAGTGGGGACTGTGCTGGGTTTGGGTATTTGATCCTCCACAATATTCCACATAGGAATTTAAACTGGAGGTGGCAGTGTTTTTTTTATGAGGTCGAGTTGCGAGCTCAACATCAACCCGGCACGGATGAAGAGCTTGCTCGAAAGCAGTCTGTCACTGGATCGAAATCGGGAACCTCCGTTCTCGACCCCGGCGCTGATCTCACTGCGTCACCAGCCAACCAGAAAGGGGGAGGCGGGGTCAGGGTGAATCTTGCTAAGAAAAATTTAAGCCAAACCACCGGAAAGGAGGTACAGAAGCCTGAAGGCACTCACTCAGTGATTCAGGAACAGCTTCTTCTCCTCTGCCATCCAATTTCTACATGGACACTGGATCCATGAGCACCACCTTACTACTTTATTTTTTTTGCACAATTTATTTTAGCTTAACTATTTAATAGATGTGCACATACACTCTTAATGTAATTCTTTTTTCCTCTATACACCCTATCCTCGTTATATGCGTCTTCAGACTATGCGGATTCAGTTATGTGAGGAACCTATTTCTACCAACGTCTCCTTATATGCATCCAAAACTCTCAGTTATGCCAGGAGCTCTGCTTTCCTGCCAATACAAGTCACGTGCACACCCCTCACAGTTGGGACAAGAAACACCGCTTTTCTGCCAATACAAGTCAGGTGTGCGCGCCTCACAGTTTCACTCCCGCCAGTCTTGCATTGGTTTTGGCAAGGTGTAGAGGTGCGATCTTGCGCTCTTAAATTTTTGTTGGTTTTACCTACAGTGCAGTGATTTTGTGCTTGAAATATTTAACTATGCCTCCTAAGCATCTGATTTCATGTCCTGGGCCATCAGCCAAGTGTCAGAGAAACGCTTTAACATTTGGAAAAAAAAGATAGAAATTATAAACAGTGCGGCATCAGGTAAAGGTAACACAGCTCTGGGATGCTACTGCCGGGAACAGAATTTTGCCTTTACAGTTCTTCTGTTGCTTGACAATGTGCCAGCCCATCCTAAACATTTGGGCAGCATTCATCATAATATAACAGTGCGTTTCCTGCTGCCTAACACAACATCGCTGATTCAACCACTGGACCAAGGTGTGATCCACATTCAAGATTTTTTTACGGCAAACTATCTCTCAGATACTGCAAGCAACAGACGATTCTGAAAATCCCAGGAGTTTACCAACGGTGAGGGAATGGTGGAAGTCGGAACACTCAGCACAAATGGTGATGGACATGGACCCACATTTAGAATGGAGTCAGCATTTCAGTCGTTCCCTGACGTCAATCCTTTTTCCCTACAAGCAAATTTATGCTGAAAAACAAAATGCTCCCAAGCAACAACCCTCACCACTTTATTCAAACCGATGTCATCTCCTGCTGCCGGGATTTCTAAGAGTTCTGTGAGTCTTTCTTCACCCCTTGCTGTGCTTGATATGATCCTGACACCACAACACTCACTCATCTCCCGGAGCGAAAACACCTGCCACTGTTGGTGAGTACTGTACACCCTAGTATGTTAACTTTCTATGATTTATTACATTGAATATTACCTTAAATTGATGAAATATAAATGTTGCCTTGTGGTACTGCTTTTGTGTCGTATTGGTATGAAAATGTGAATAAATTACAGATAAAACATATTCAGGAAGCCCTCTGGAACGCATCCCTATTTTCTCCATTTAAATAATTATTCACATTATGCGTCGACTGCAAGGAACGTATCCCCCGCATATAACAAGGATATGGTGTATTTATCGTGTATTTTATTGCATTACTGCCATAAAATTAACAAACTTAACAACATATGCCAGTGATATTAAGCCTGATTCTCAAATGCCAATTTCTGTGTAAATTTTACATACTTTTCGGAACTGGCAGACAGTTTTTAAAATCAACATTGACAGCAAGCGTGTCTATCCCATGAAATACTTTCAGCTGTGATTTGCAAACAATTCAAATTTTTTGTTAGCTTTGGGTTAACCTACCTGAATGTGTATAGAAGTATTGAAGACTTCAGAAGGTGTTTTATGAAAATTCTGAAAGAAAATCTGTGCAAAACAAAATATAGCATTGGATTAGGTGCTATCCTGAGGAACAAGAAAACCAAAGCAGGTTTCACTTCACTCCTTAAACATAATCAATTGAGACCATAAGCCAGGAGCAGAATTAGGCCATTCGGCCCATCAAATCTGCTCCCATCATTCCATTATGATTGATTTATGAGCCTCTCAACCCCATTTTCCTGCCACATCCTCGTAACCTTTGACAACTTTACTAATCAAGAACCCAGCAACCTTCGCTTTAAATATACCCAATGACTGCTTCCACAGCTGTCTGTGGCAATGAATTCCACAGAATCACAATTCAAAGTATAAAGGTAAATTATCCATGGTTTGCTGCTTTATGTAACCCACACCCCCAACCCCCCAAGCTGTATAATATATTTTTCATGTTCTTTTAGCAAGGACTCTGAAGGCAATCTAGACAGCAAACACAGAGGAACTGACTAAACCCTACTCTCAAACATAGCCAATCCCACTCTCATGAATTGCATACAACAATCCACATTCTTGCATTCCCATGGCCATATTCTCTCACATGCCTCATAAACACTCAAACTGTCCAAAATAAACTTGCGCATAGCCACACCCTTAACCCCAACCATATGCATTTACCTCCATTCAACACACGCATGCACAAAATCCACTCACTCACCTACTCCTGAAGTTCAAAGTTATACATCCAAAATCAATGGCAACTTGTTTCTTTTCACATTTTTTAACATATAAAATCTCCTTAAGCCTATTCAGACAATAAATAAGATTATGACTAATTCTTATCTCATGCTGGTTTACAAAGTCTTTTATCTCTACAAATGAATAACTATAACCACTAATAAAATATATCAATCATGATCAAATTTCAAATAAAGTACTGTGTTCATGCTCTTTAACAGAAAAGTTCCAGATTTCATACACAAGAAATTCTGCAGATGCTGGAAATCTTGAGCAATACACACAAGATGCTGGAAGAACTCAAAGTCAGGCAGAATCTCAGGAAGAGAATAAACAGTTGACGTTTCATCCCAAGACCCTTCATTTGTACCAGACTTCCAATATGTTTTATGAAGAAATGTTTCCGGGCATAAGTCAATGGTCTGACTCAAATTCTGAGCTTATTGCACATCTTATAAGACCTTCAACGCTCCCCACCTCCACCAGCACCATTTCCCTATATTAACTCAATGCTTTCTCTCTGCTATAACTCAATGCCTTAATCACTGTAAAAATTCACTGTTGGATGTCCCAGGATGACCCTGTAGTACAACCTCCATTCTTGCATTATTCCCTTTACCTCATCAAAGACCGGATTGTTCCCACGTCTGATTCTGGTTCGAAAAGTCGAGTCTCCCACGTACACCTTCACAACAGGTCTGATATTGAGACCTTGGAGATGCCGGCCTTCGATAATCCGGATTCGAACCTAATCATGAGGATTTCATGTAATTATAGAAACTTGCAGCTTGATGACTATTCCACCCATCATTACTGTGTTAATTTACCATGTCTATGGTATTTTATCACAGATCACTGCTTCTTTTCTAACTCTATAAATGTATCATCCTCAAGCATATGGCAAATCTTTTCTGCAATTATTTATGGAATCAGCTTCCTCCACCATCTCAAACTCAAAATACTTTTCATCAAATTCCCTTTAGATTTTCTAATTATTTAAGATCTACATTCACTGGTTATTGACCCATTCACCGGGGTGGAGCTAAGCAAAATTAAACCTCTCATCAATTTGGAAATTTCATGTCCCATTCTAACTTGTTGTAACCAACTACTTTTCAGATAGTAAACATCTTGGGAAACTCACACTTGACCTTCCTCAAGGCCTTTACATCCTTCCTGTGGTGCCACCCAGCACTCTCAACAATATTCCTACTAAAGTGAAGTGGACAGAGCACTACATTGAAGGGATGTTTGAGGAGATGCACTTTTGCAGGACTAATTTGCAAAGTTAGTTCAAAGTAAAGAACATGATTTTGTAAAGTGAGGATGAGCAGAGAATATGGTATCCAGTTACATAAATCCTGAGGTTATTTTCTCTTATTTTATTGACATAGAAAGACAATATTCAACACAAACTCTGTGGCAGCTCTCAAAGAAATTCTATCGAACAATTTATTTCCCTGTAACCTAGTCTAACATGCCTATCAGTTCACACTGAATTCTCCTACTACATACGCTACGCAAGAAGTGTATGGTTACTCACTTTTGTAGAAGGAATAAAGGCACAGACTATTTTCTAAAGAGGGAGAAAATTCAAAAACCAGAGGTGCAAAAGGACTTGGGAGTCCTCATGCAGCATTCCCTAATGGTTAACTTGCAGGATGAGTTGGTGGTAACGGAGGCAAATGCAATGTTAGCACTCATTTTGAAAGGTCTAGAATATAAAAGCAAGAATGTAATGTTGAGGCTTTATAAGACATTGGTCAGACTGCACGGAGTATTACAAGCAGTTTTGGACCCCTTATCTAAGAAAAGATGTGCTAGCATTGAAGAAGGTCCAGAGGCGGTTCACGAGAATGTTCCAGGAATTAAAGCATTAATGCATATATGTGGAGCATTTGATGGCTCTGGGCCTGTACTCACTGGAGTTTAGAAGAAAGGAGGACGGGTATGGGGAGGGAGCTCAATGAAACCTAGCAAGTATTAAAAAGGCCATATACAGTGGATGTTGGAAAGGATGTTTTCTATAATGGGGGAGTCTAACATTAGAATGGAAGGATGTCCATTCAGAACAGAGATGAGGAATTTCTTAAGCCAGACGGTGGTAAATCTGTGGAATCAATTGCCAAAGATGCCTGTGGAGGTCATGTCACCGGGTATACTTAAAACTGCGGTTGATAAGTCCTTGATTAGTCAGGGCATCAAATGTCATGGGGCAAAGACAGGAGAATGGAGTTAAGAGGGATAATAAACTAGCTATGATGGAATGGCAGAGCAGATTGATGAGCCAAATGGCCTAATACCACTCCTACTTCTTATGATCTTACGGGTAATTTATAGTTACCAATTATCCTACCAACTTGCACATCTCTTGAAATGTGAGAGGAATTCATAGAGTCCATGGGAGAAACTCATATGATCAAAGGAAAAATGTACAAATTCTATACAGCGAGTACTTGAGGTTGAGATCAGGCTGCTGAAACAATGCAATTGAGCAAATTGAGAATTGACCTCATCATTGTTCAGTATGGCAGATCACTTTGGAAAAGCCACAAGCCTCAAGTGCTGTAGAATATCTCAGTCTCCACTTCAGCAAGACAAGAAAAGGCTGAATTTTGCCCACAGGCTAGAGTTGGATACACAGGAAAACAGGATTGTGTTGGAATTCAGTGATAAAGGATGGAACATAAACATTGGGGTGCACTGATTAATTCAAACGTGTTACCCTCATTGTAAGGTACAATATTCTATAGTTATAGTTGAGCTATAGTACATATCAATTATTTGTTAATCTTTCCATAATCAATCACCTAGCTGAATCAGTCAAGAAAACTACTTTGATCAAATAGAACAAGCCAAATATTCCCCAATACAGACATATGCAATATGAATTGAAAACATAGTCATTGCAACTCAGCAAGTGTGTACGAGTGAGTCGCTTACAATGATACAACTTGTAGGCAGAATGTCCGCTTTACCTGAAAATCTTCTGGTTTATTTGAGTTCCTAGAGAACTTTGAGGTCCCTTTGACTGCATCTTGTTCTGGAGGCAAAGATTGAGGTCTTGCTGCAGGCTCCTGTACCCCAGTGATGTTTGTTACAGATGGTGGCTGCTCAGTTTTGCCTAAAAGGAAAAAGCATATCACTCACTCGTGCATGCATACACATTCAAGCTGCATGTGTCCTGTTGAATACGTAATCAGCTGCAGAATGCACAAAGACATCTCGTGCCTCCACACACACAGCAGCCACACATTGCAATTACCCCATTACAGACACACTCCCACAGAAAAACATCAGCATTTCCACTCAAATGCATGGAATTATAGATCTATACAGTACAAGATTGGGTTCTTTTGACCCATGTTTACCTTTCAAACTATCTAACTTCTCTCATTTATCTGCATTAGGTCTGTATCTTTCTATGCCTTGCCTATTCGAGTGCTTGTCTAAATGTCTCCTACAGATAGTGATAACTAATTCCACCACCTTCGTTAAAGTATTTTTCAAATATCAATAACAATCTGTTAAAAGGACTTACCCCTCAGATATTGGCTATATTCCAATTTAAAAGAGTTAAGATGGTGCCAAATGGCTGCTTCTTTGAACTCATCTGCAAAAAAAACAGCCTAATTTCTCTATTTAGTGTCTTTTTCCCTTTTCAAGGTGGTTGGGGTTCTACGGAAGGTCTCATCTGCAGGTGGCACTCAAACTGTGTTGCTTTTTTTTTACAGCAGATGAGTTCCCATTCCTGGAACTCATCAGCCGATTGTCATTCACTAGGCAAGGCTTGGAAGATGGCGTCTCTGAGCTGAGGCCCTGCGGATGACCAATTTCAGGCCAGTGTTGCCAACTGAGGCGTTGCGGGAGATAGAACCTCAGGATTTCATTGCAGCAGACTGTAATATTGTAACAGCGACTGTCAGTCTCCCCATTTGCCTTGAAAATTGGTGATATATCTCTGTGCCTTGTTAATGAAAGACAGAGCCTGTGGCATGTTGAACTGTCGGGTAAACATCAGTTTTTGTTGACTGCAAATCATGGGCTCTCTTTGGGTGCTTAGCTGGTGGGTGGTGGACACTGGTGCTTTTGCTGAAACAGGTTGTGGGGGGAGGGGAGGCTGATGCTTGCTGCTGCTTGGGTGGAGGGAGGGGAATTTGGGGTTCTAAAGTTTTTCTGTTGTTTATTCTTTTTGGGTTCTTTTGTATTTTGTGGATGTCTACAAAGGCAAGTATTTCAGGTTGTATACATTCTCTGATAACAAAGAACCATTTGAAACCATTTATACTTAAGGCAAGAGTGGATCGGTTCTTGATGAGTAAAGATGTCAAAGGTTATGGGGAGAAGGCAGGTGAATGGAGTTGAGAGAGAGAAAATAAGTTTGTCATGTTTAAATGGCAGAGTAAACTAGACCAGTATAATCTCTACCACTAACATAAGCAAGGCTTGCCGGCTTGTAATTACCTGACTTATCTATGCTGTCCTTCTTAAATAACAGAACATTAGCTAACCCCTAATCTTCTACATCTCATCAATGGCTAACAAAGATGCAAAAATCTCCATCATGGCCTCTGCTATCCTTTCCCTTGCTTTCCACAGCAACCTGAGATAGATCTCATCTGGTCATTTGTTTTTATTAATCCTCATGTCTCCCATGACACTTTCCACCACCTTCCCTGCAGCTTTTAAAGCTTTTTTTTTGTCTTCTTTGTAGTTCTAACAAAGGTTCTTCAATCTGAAATGTTGACTCTGTTTTTCTTCCCACAGAAGTGGTCAGACCCACTGAATATTTCCAGCATTTGCAGTTTTGCAATTTTCACCTTGAGCATGGTTTCAAGAAAAGGAATTAGTCATTTAACGCTGAGATGAAGTTCTTCCCTCTGAGGATTGTGAATCTTTGGAACTCCCAAGATGGCTGGTGAGGCTTACTCACCAAACGCATACAAGGTGAAATTAAATCAGCTTAATCTTGAACTTTAATGAAATAACAGGGTTTTGGGGACCCGGCAGCAGAGTGGAAAGAGGTTAAGATCAGCTGTGATTTTACTGCAGATGGCAACAGACCTTTCTTTTCTTTTTCAATCAATTTATTAATATCAAAATAGTGGATATACATAGTATTGCTACACAATTATTGGGATTACATTGTTAATAGATAACGTATATAATTATATATTCAGTTAATACAAAGGTAATAAACCTCCCAAAAATGTTCAAACACAAATGTAGAGTTCACAAAAAAAGGATTAACATATCCAAAAAGAAAAAAATATATACCCCCCCAAAAAAACTAAACTAACCAATACTAACCTGACAGGAAAAAAAAGAAAAAAACATTGACTGTTTATAAGCATCAAAAAAAAAAGACCATTTGTGTCACCAGCTCCGAACCTCCCGACATATATTAACACAAGAATAGGTTTGAAAAGGGGTTTAATCACATCATATGAAAGTATTGAATAAAAGGCCTCCAAGTCTGATCAAATTTAATAGAAGGATCGTATATAACTCTTCTGATTTTTTTCTAAGATTAAACATAACATAGTTTGAGACAACCAATGAAATGTGGTGGGAGGATTAATCTCCTTCCAATTCAGCAAAATCGATCTTTTAGCTATTAATGTGAGAATTGCAATCATCCGACACGCTGAAGAGGTTAAATGGTGTGGTTCTATCATTGGTAAACCAAAAATTGCCGTAATAGGATGAGGTTGCAAATCAATATTCAAAACATTTGAAATAATATCAAAGATATCTTCCCAATATTTTTTCAAAGCGGAACATGACCAAAATATATGAGTTAAAGAAGCGGTCTCAGAGTGACATCTGTCACATACTGGACTTATATGAGAATAATAACGAGCTAATTTATCCTTAGACATATGGGCCCTATGAACTACTTCGAACTGTTTCAATGAATGTTTAGCACATATAGAGGACAAGTTAACTAACTAATACTCTATGGATAGTTTGGAAAAAATTTTAGATTCTTCTCAGAAAGGTGCAATAGCATCTATCTACAACATAATTATGAAAATTCATTCAGATGCATCTAATAAAATTAAAAATGGTTGGGAAAGGGAGCTTACCTTACCTATCGAAAAATGGGAAAAAATTCTTCAATTAGTTAACTCATCCTCTATATGCACAACAGACCTTTCACACTGGGCAGAATTTGAAACTTAAGTCTGGTATATTTCTTTACCTCCCCTGGGAGTTTCAAGAGAGTTAACATGTTAGCACATGCCAGACAGTGTATTAACTCACTGATCTAATTATCCTTCTACTTTGAAGCTGAAACTAAGGGTCTGAAATAAATAGATATTCTATACACATTTAAAAGCCTTGTACATTTTTGTAGAACCTTTCACAATCACACAGTGCTTTATAAGTGTGGCTACTATTGTCCAACTCAAAGTTCATATAAAATACCTCACTTACCATCCTGCTTTTCTCTTTTATTAGTTGTGGGTGTATCATAGAATATATCAAAGCTTATTGTGTTCTAGAAAAGGGAGATGAAAATCAGATCTCCATTTAGTTCCTCCCCCCAGCAACCACTTGCATAGACAAGAACAGTGACCACTTTCCACCTTGCAATTCAAAACTGAGTAGCCTATTGATATTTATCCACTGAGGACTTCACATGAATTTCCTCTTGACTTCAGAAATCCTTGCTGAAGGTACATCAGCAATCTGATGTGATACCTTCCACTTGTCTAGATGTGTCTAACTTAATCAACCCTCAGAAAGTTCAACTGTAGGCAAATTAGAGCAACCTGCCTGATCTGCACCCCCTCTTTCTATGTACACATAGCATAAGTGCTATGTGTGCAGCATGTCCCGGGGCTACGAACGAGTTCCGTTCCCAAGTCCATCTTTAAGTCAGATTTGTACGTAAGTCGGAACAGGTACATCCAGTATTATTCAGCGTCAGTTAGTCAAACGTTTGTCTTAGTATATAGTATATATTTTACCTTTCTATGCATATAAAACACTTAAGAAACATATGTATTTCAATAAATGAACCACTGCATTGCTTAGTAATAATTGTAGCTTTCATCGGGGCAGGGCCTTTCGCATGCTCCATTATTCTCACTTTATCCTTTAAAATTGTTCCGATTGTCAACCGACTGTAGCCTAACACTTTTCAATTGGCGTTTCCAATTGCTTTATTTTCAATTGTGATCGTTTTCTATTAATGGAACAGAAACACTGCGGATTCAGTTGCAGCCGCGGGCAGCAGGTCCTGAGCTCCCCTGAGTCCTACAGTCTTCCTGCACTGAGACAAGTTAAATGGGACAATTGGGGACGGAGCTGACTGGAAAAGGGGGTCAGGGTGAATCTTGCTAAGAAATTTTTAAGCCAAATACAAAGTTACACACTCAACACAGTGCTAACGGCAACGTGATCCGAATTAAAATGGTGGACAGCCTTCTCCTTCCTTGAGCTGATGAATTTTTAATATAATAGGCTTTATGGCAGGCTGTTTGTAAGTACAAGTTGTTTGTAAGTCAGATGTTCGTAACTCAGGGACACCCTGTACATCTACAAAATACATTGCAGAAATTTACATTACTGTTCTGACATCTTCTATCAATCCTAGAATACCTGAATTTGCACAAATGCTATGAATACCAGCAACTGCTGATATGTCAACAAGTCACCACTGTTCTCCATCATTCAAAATCCTTAGCTATGGAATAAGATACGCAATCTGCTTTTTTATAGAGCCAGAGAACAGAAACAGGTACTTCGAACCTCCAAGAAGCAAGCTCCCTATGATACTAATCCTACACTTTTCCAATTTATTCCCTCCACATTCTCATTAACTCTCCTCCAGATTCTGCTATTCATCTAGAGCCAATCATCCTACCAATTAACAAAAATCCAAACTCCACAAAGACAGAACTGGAAATAGGATTGAACTAGAGTTGTAAGAGTACAAGGCAGTAGCTCCCACCAGAAAATATGGTGAAAGTATTATGGCGACCCACTTTCTGCGCAGGCGAACTGGCTCACAAGTAACCAGCGCGTGGGGGGAGACTTTGGTAATGCATCTCTGACGTCATTTCCGCCCGGAGAGGGCTGGCACTAGGGATTAAATGCAAGCGCCGCGAAGTTTGAATAAACTAGTCTCGAAACAACTTACTGACTACGTGTCGTTATTTCAGCGCTGTGTGTAGCACATCGCTACATTGGTGACCACGACAGTCCAAACGGGATTTGGACCAAAGATGACCAACTCTTCATCTGTTCACGCAGTTTCGCTAAAACAGCTGACTTTCTGGACGCTGCGACCACGTGTGGTTTAGCCAAGCAGAAGCCCAGTTCCAGATTCGGCAGATATCCTCTGATTCCACGCGTTACTACCACGTGGTGAGCGCCCTTGACCAGGAGGCGGCCGCCCAGGTTGCAGATTTCATACAGTCGCCCCCGGAAGAAGGCAAATATGAAGCATTCAAAGCACTGCTCATTGGGACCTTTGGCCTCTCACGGCGTGAGCGAGGTGCCCGCCTGCTCCACCTGGATGGTTTGGGAGACAGACTGCCGTCAGCATTGATGAACGAGATGCTGTCCCTGGCTGACGGACACAAGCCCTGCCTCATGTTCAAGCAAGCGTTCCTAGAGCGACTGCCCGAGGACATACATCTGCTGCTGGCCAACGTAGATTTCAGCGACCCCCGGAAGGTGGCAGCCCGAGCAGACGTGCTGTGGAAAGCCAAGAGGGAGAGCGTGGCGTCAGATTAACAGACCAGGCCCGGCAGGGGGGCGCACACAACACAGAGGCAGGAGTGAGGAGGCCAGTGAACAGTGGTGTTTCTACCACCAGCGATGGGGCACAAAAGCCCGCTGTTGTCGCCCGCCCTGCAAGGGCCAGGGCCAGCTGCCGCTAATGACTATGGCGGCTGGCCACCAGGACAGCCTCTTGTATGTCTGGGACAAACAGTCGGGACGCCGCTTCTTGGTCGACACCAGAGCAGAGATCAGCGTCTTGCCCCCGACGGGGTACGACACCCACAACAGGAAGCCAGGACCCACCCTGAGGGCTGCAAACGGCAGCACGATACAGACCTGCGGCACCCGCACAGTGCAGCTGCAATTCGGCGCCAGCCGGTTCACGTGGGACTTCACCCTGGCCGTGGAAGCCCAACCACTTCTGGGGGCAGACTTCTTGCGAGCTCACAGCCTGCTGGTCGACTTGCAAGGGAAAAGACTGGTACATGCCGAGATTTTCCCTGGCTGAAGCCAAGTTGCCGGCCCCACACCTAGACTCCATCACGCTGTCGGACAACAAATTCACCAGAATCCTGGTGGAATTTCCATCGATTCAGCACCGCAGTTCACGGCAGCCATGCCCAGACACGGGGTACAGCACCACATTCCGACCCAAGGACCACCCCTCCTCGCCCGCGCATGAAGGCTCCCCCTGGAAAAGCTCCGCCTGGCGAAGGAAGAGTTCAAGAGGATGGAGGAATTGGGGATCGTACGGAGGTCCGACAGCCCATGGGCCTCCCCCCTGCACATGGTGCCCAAAGCAGCCGGGGGTTGGAAACCATGCAGCGACTACCGCAGACTGAATGAGGCTACCACTCCAGACTGCTACCCCGTGCCGCACATACAGGACTTTGCAGCAAACCTGCACGGGGCAAGAATCTTTTCCAAAGTAGACCTCGTCCGGGGATACCATCAAATCCCGGTACACCCTGAAGACATCCCCAAAACAGCACTCATCACCCCGTTCGGCCTGTTCGAGTTCCTCCGAATGCCGTTCAGCCTGAAGAATGCCACACAGATGTTCCAGCGGCTAATGGACACGGTGGGACGCAACCTGGACTTTGCGTTCATCTATTTGGACGACATCCTTATAGCCAGCAGTTGTCATCAGGAGCATCTGTCCCACCTCCGCCAGCTCTACTCCCGCCTGAGTGATTTCGGCCTCACGATCAACCCGGCCAAATGCCAGTTCGGTCTCGATACCATCGACTTCCTGGGCCACAGGATTACCAAAGACAGGGCAACACTTCTGCCCGCCAAAGTAGATGCGATCCGCCACTTTGCCCGGCCCAACACGGTCAAAGGCCTGCAGGAGTTCGTTGGTATGGTGAACTTCTACCACCGTTTCCTCCCCTCAGCAGCCCATATCATGAGCAGTTTGTACACCCTGATGTCGGGTAAAGGCAAGGACATTACTTGGGACAAGGAGGCTGCGGCCACTTTCGTTAAAGCCAAGTGGCCTTGGCAGATGCCGCGATGCTGGTGCACCCCAGAACGGATGTTCCGACCGCCCTCACGGTGGACGCATCTGACACAGCAGTCAGTGGGGTGCTGGAGCAGCTCATCGAGGGGCGCTGACAACCCCTGGCGTTCTTCAGCAAGCACCTACGACCACCCAAACTCAAGTACAGTGCTTTCGACCGGGAACTGTTGGCACTGTATCTGGCAATCCGGCATTTCAGGTACTTCTTAGAAGGCAGGCCGTTCACCGCGTTCACGGACCACAAACCATTGACCTTTGCGTTCACGAAGGTGTCTGATCCCTGGTCGGCTCGCCAGAAGCGACATCTGTCCTGCATCTCCGAGTACACGATGGACATCCAGCATGTCTCGGGAAAGGACAACGTCATGGCGGACGTACCCTCCAGACCAGCTGTCCAGGCCCTGTCCCTGGGGGTGGACTATGCAGCACTGGCGGAGGTGCAGCAGGCAGACGACGAGATGCCCAGCTACAGGACCGCAGTCTCGGGTTTGCAGCTGCAGGACTTTCTCGTAGGCCCAGGTGATAGGACCCTCCTGTGCGACGTGGCTACCGGCCAACCTCGCCCCATCGTCCCAGCAGCCTGGAGGCGGCGAGTTTTCGATTCCATACACGGTTTGGCACACCCATCTATCAGGACAACCGTCCAGCTGGTCTCCAGCAAGTTCGCAGTGGTCTCCAGCAGTGAATGGGCCAGAACGTGCACGCAGTGCCAAACAGCCAAGGTGCAGCAGCACACTAAAGCCCCGCCACAGCAGTTCGAACCCACCCACCGGAGGTTCGACCACATTCATGTGGATATCGTGGGCCCCCTACCAGTGTCCCGAGGAGCGCGGTACCTCCTAACTATGGTAGACCGGTTCACGAGGTGGCCAGAGGCGGTCCTGCTCACCGACACATCTGCCGATTCCTGCACCCGAGCACTGATCGCAACCTGGGTAGCACGCTTCGGGGTACTGGCCCACATTACTTCCGACAGAGGCGCCCAGTTCACCTCCAACCTGTGGTCGGCTGTGGCCAGCCTGTTGGGAACTCAGCTACACCACACAACTGCCTACCACCCACAGTCGAACGGACTGGTGGAACTCTTCCACTGTCACTTGAAGTCGGCTCTCATGGCCCGCCCGAGAGGACCTAACTGGGTTGACGAACTTCCCTGGGTCCTGCTTGGAATTTGTACAGCGCCCAAGGAGGATCTGCACGCCTCGTCGGCCGAGTTGGTGTATGGCGCACCCCTGGCCATCCTGGGAGAGTTCATACCAGCCCCAAGGGGGCAAGAGGAAGAACCTGGACAGACTACGTGAGAAGCTCGGCAACCTGGCCTCTGTACCGACTTCACAGCATGGTCAGACCCTGACCCATGTACCCACAGACCTGCAGAACTGTAAGTTTGTGTTTGTACGAAGGGGCAGACACCGGACACCACCACAGCGGCCGTACGAGGGGCCATTCAAGGTGATCAACAACAACGGGTCCACGTACGTTCTGGACATTGGGGGGAGAGAGGAGGTTTTCACAGTGGACTGACTCAAACCAGCCCATGCGGACTTGGCACAGCCGGTCGAGGTTCAGGCACCACGGCGCAGCGGCAGACCTCCCAAACAGAGGCTGATCCAGACTGTGGACATTGGGGGGTGTACTGCCGGTTCTGGGGAGGGGGGGGGTTATGTGGCGACCCACTTTCTGCGCAGGCGAACCAGCTCACAAATAGCCAGCGCGTGGGGGGAGACTTTGGTAATGCACCTCTGATGTCATTTCCGCCCGGAGAGGGCGGGCGCTAGGGATTAAATGCCAGCGGCGCGAAGTTTGAATAAACTAGTCTCGAAACGAGTTACCAACTGCGTGTCATTATTTCAGCGCTGTGTGTAGTACATCGCTACAGTATCATCAACATTGCAGACATTCACCACCATCATAACAGATAGGCAGTAAACCACAATCTGCCAGCACCAGCCAACGTAAGAGTGATGAATCACAAACATGAAAAAGTTTGCAGATGCTAGAAATCTAAAGCAACGCACACAAAATGCTGGAGGAACTCAGCAGGTCAGGCAGCGTCCATGGAAATGAATAGTTCACTTTTCAGGCTGAGACCCTTCTTCAGGACTGGAAAAAAAAAGCTTAGATTTTCATCTGCTCTCAATAGGAGTGTGAGACAGCAGTACTGAGATTATCCATCTTGATTTATATCAGTGCATTAAGACTGTAGTTTTAGCCCAGCACAGTGGTGCAGCTTGTAGAGGTGCTGAAATCACATCTCCAGCAATCCACGTTCAATCCTGGCATTCGTCTGCATGAAGTCTATGATCTTACAGGTTTCCTGCAGATATTTCAATTTCGTTTCGCAATGTGCAGGTTGGCAGGGTAATAGGCAAATGTGATTTCCCCCACCGCAGGAAGCTTGTAGAACAGTGGGGAGAATAAAATGGGATTACTGTAGAACTAATTTGGATGGATGCTTGATGGTTGGCTTGAGTATGTGGGCCAAAGAGCCTGTATCCATACTGTATGACTACATGACCCTAAATTCTAAACCCAATGTAAAAAGTACAAGTCTGTTTTCACTGAATATAGGAAAAAGTAAACAAGTACCAGCAGTCATGATTTTAAAAACATTGAATTCCAACTTTGCCATGCTCCATCCCATACTTATAGAAACATAGAAAACCTACAGCACAATTCAGGCCCTTCAGCCCACAAAGCTGTGCCGAATGTGTCTTTACCTTAGAAATTACCTAGGATTACCCATAGCCCTTTTTCTAAGCTCCATGTACCTATTCAGGAGGCTCTTAAAAGACCCTATCGTTTCCACCTCCACCACCGTTACCGGCAGCCATTCCACCCTCTCACCACTCTGAGTAAAAAACTTACCCCTGACATCTCCTCTGTACCTACTTCCAAGCACTTTAAAACTGTGCCCCCTCATGCTAGCCATTTCAGCCCTGGGAAAAAGCCTCTAACAATCCACATGATCAATGCCTCTCATCATCTTGTACACCTCTATCAGGTCACCCCTCATCCTCCGTCGCTCCAAGGAGAAAAGGCCAAGTTCACTCAACCTATTCTCATGGCATGCTCCCCAATCCAGGCAACATCCTTGTAAATCTCCTCTGCATCCTTTCTATAGTTTCCACATCTTTCCTGTAGTGAGGTGACCAGAACACAGAACAGTACTCCACTTATGGAGCAGGCATAAGAGGGAAAGGAGAATGAGTCCCATTTTTTTTGACTGGGTCCTCTGGATCTTTGGAATTGAGGGCCACACCAGGAAGTAAGAGCTTTCTGCCAGGCTTTCCGGAACAAAATTGTGATGGCGATGACAGACTGTGCTTACACAACTATTTGCAGACAGTGATATGCTCTGAAACAGTGTCCATTCTTCAATTGGCCAAGAATACGTCAAACCTCAATACAGGCAGCCCCCAAATTACACAAGGATTCCTGAGAATTCTCCAAAAGTCAATTTCTCTGTGAGTCAGAAATGTCCATTTTCTAGAGCTACCCACATTGTAATGCTCTACACTCACTTGCTACAATTCTTTCAATTCATCAAAAAATCACATTTACATTACTATAATTAAACTAATGTAATACATACTGTAAGGAGTCATTAATAAATATCACAAAATAATTTCATTATCACTATCTCAGTAAAAAAGTATGGGAAAATGTTTGCAAAGTTAGGTTTACATAAATTAGATCATCTGTAACCCACAGAGCCCCTGTAATTCCAAATGCACCACAACTGCTGATGTCAGCAGTGATTCTCAAAATTCTCAAACAGCACTTCACATTGAGATGGGCAGAAACTCAATAGAAGACAGACACCCAGCCAGACATATGCCTACACTTAGGTAGACAAACACACACTCAGGCATGTACATACTCATACTCAATAGCCAGTTAAGCACAGAAACAAACATCCACATATACTCACAGGTAAGCAGACACTCACAACCTTATCCCCTCCCCAATCATTCTTAGAGAAATACAGGCACATATAGCGAATCAATTACGCAAGCACATCCCTACAGCATTCTGAAACAATATGTCCCTTTTGTCTGGTTCAGCAAATCGCAGGGATCCCTCTAGAGCTGAACCAGGCTAGAATGAGGGAGACACGAGACTGTACACACTGGAATCTGTGCAAAAAAAATTGCTGAAGGAACCCAGTGGTTCAAACAGCATCTGTGGAGTGAGAGGATTTGGCAGTGTTTCGAGTTAAGACCCTGTACCAGGATTGAAGGTGTAGGGGGGGAAGACGATGACCTAGCAGTTAGTGTAACACTATTACAGTGCCAGTAACATAGGTTCAATTCCTGCTGCCATCTGAAGGCATCTATACATTCTCCCTGTGACCAAGTGAGTTCCTTCCAGGTGCTCCAGTTTCATCACATATTCCAAAGACCTACTGGTTAGAAGGTTAATTGGTCTCATAGGTGCCAGTGGGCCAGCATTGGCTCATTGGACCAGAAGGGCCTATAATAAATAAAGGAGGGATGGAGGAGTGAGCTGAGAGCCAGTAGAGAAAGAAAGATTGTAAGAAGGCAGGCAGATATATCAGTGGAAGACTTTGTCGATGCACAGAAAGCAATGGCAAATTTTTATTGATGATGGCTTCTATTTCAAGGAGCAATGTTACAAAGTAGGGATAGGGTGAAAACCACAGGGGAGACAAATTTAGTGTGAGAATTCTACATCTTAGGACTGAGATAGGTAAGGTGTTTGGTTCACAAAAGACTGAAACTGCAGAAGGGTATATCATAAAAAATTCAGGTGGAGGAGGAAATGGAAGGTGAGGTGAGCCATTGGATGTATTTTAAACAAAGGAGGTGAATTGAGCAGCCTTTATCAACAGCCAACCTGCAAGCAAAAGACAGATGAACGGGATTTGGTGCAGGTTTCGATACAGACAGCATTACCTTAGTTTTTTGCTTGTTTTTATCCACCAGAGGAATTTGGCTGAAGGACAAAATTTCGCTCTTCTCCATAACTAGGTTTCCAAGCCGGACAATAGTGGAACCAACAAGACTGAGAAAAACAATCAAAATAAATAAATACAACTATTGCTAAACATGTCAGTCCTGCTTTTATAACCTGCTGCAGTAGGCAAACTCAACTTTTACTTTAAAAGGTGGTGGCCATAACATGGCCATAATGCTGTACACAGAAAAGATGCCTTCTCCCCATCTCCACTTAGTGGCCACTTTATTTGGTACACCTGTACAGCTGTTCATTAATTCAGATATCTAATCAGCCAATCATGTGGCAGCAACTCAAAGTATAAAATCATGCAGACATGGTCAAGAGGTTCAGTTGTTGTTCACACCAAACATCAGAATGGGTAAGAAATGTAATCTAAGTGACTTTGACCCTGAAATGATTGTTGGTGTCAGATGAGATGTCCTGGATATCTCAGAAACTACTGATCACCTGGGAATTTCCCACACAACAGTATCTAGAGTTTATAAAGAATGGTGCAAAAACAAAAATCATCCAATGAGCAGCAATTCTGTGGGCAAGAATGTCCTGTTAATGAAATGTTAGAGGAGAATGGCTAGGCTGGTCCAAGTTGACAGTAACTCTAATAACCGTGCGTTACAACAGTGGTGTTCAGAAGAGCATCTCTGAACTTATAACATGTCGAACCTTGAAATGGCTGGGCTAAGCAGCAGAAGTCCACAAATATACACTCGGGGCCATTTTATTAGATGCAGGAGGTACCTCATGAAGTAGCTAGAGTGTATGCTTCCTTTTTGCCACATCACTTTACTGAACCCTCTCCTTTGCTGATCAATTTGGAAGCTGATTTACCTTTAGGTTTCCTGGGTCTAATCATTACTCAGTTGCTCTAGCACGTAGTGATGATGTGACCACAATGGCTGTTTGCAGGGTCCCCTGTCTCAGATTATATATTGTAGAATGCTGGCTCAAGAGCCAGACATTTCCTCAAATTGCAGAACAATGTTACCTGCCCTTTCCATGTTTGCCGGATTCTTTCAGATGAATTTGCAGAGAGGATTTTGCATCTAAAGGATTTCCCTTCAATTTAAATTTCAGTTTCTGATAAAAAGAGAAAAAAGAGGGTTGATAATTTTTTTCAAATTTATTATTTAATATCTCTCTTCCCTCATCTCTTTCACTTGTCCATGTCACTCTGCACCATGCTCCTCCCTCTACTTCACCTTGCAATGCTACAGCTAATACTTAATCCTTCTTTTACTCTGCACACTCTATATCACCCGTTACTGCAAAATGTCCATCCCAACACTCACCATCAAGTGCACTTGTCCTTTTGTCACCCCTCCTCCTTTCAACATATAATGAGCATCACTTGTCCTCATCCACACCTACATTACAGTATTCTCCTACCCAGCTGCAATGTATACCAAATATCTTTTCTCTTCACTGCATCAGAACTTCACACCAGTGCCTCATTCAATTGACCACATGTCAATAGAAGTTGTCCTGTGCCATTCATATCCAATCTTCCCAGATTAAATCAGCCCCACCCCTCTGTGTGTCACCCACATAACCAGGACTTGCTCTCACCCACTATGATACCGGTCATCTGTATCAGTGATAAGAACTCATCAAAGCTAGGCAAAGTTTATAATGTATGTTAACTAAAACTTCTCAAATGGTAGCAGAAGATGGCAGATATTTCTCTGTGATTTATGATTATAAGACCATAAGATATAGGAGCAGAATTAGGTTGCTTAGCCCATCGAGTCTGCTACACCATTTCATCATGGTTGATCTATTTTTCCTCTCAGCCACAATATCCTGCCTTCTCCCTGTATCCCTTCATGCCCTGAACAATCAAGAATCTATTAGCCTCTGCCTTAAATACAAGTAAAGACTTGATCTCCACAACCGCCTGTGGCAACAAATTCTACGATTCACCACTCTCTGGCTAAAGAAATTCCTCCTCATCTTTGAATACCCCTCTTTTCTGAGATTGTGTCCTTAGGTCCCACACTCTCCCTCCACTGGAAACATCCTCTCCACATCCACTCTAACAAGGCCTTTCACCATTTGATAGGTTTTAGTTAGGTCACCCCTTATTCTTCTGAATCCCAGAGAATACAGGCCTAGAGCCATCATACGCTCATCATATGACAAGCTGTTCAATCCTGGAGTTATACTTCATCTCTATACCATAAGTAATGGACCTTTTGCACGTGTGTGGGTACAGCTTTAAACTCTCAAACTATGTGGAGCTTCACATCGTGAGATTGCCTTTCCACTTACATCATCCCATTGCACATTCTGATCTTCCTCTGATAAGCCTGTTCTCTTCTTATTTCCTAGAAAGTAAGTTACAGTGAGTTGATGTTATGTGCAACTTATAATTCCATCACACTCCTGGTTTATGAATGACTGGCAAGGGTTAGGATATCAGGCTGTGACTAACTCACAACAGAAACCTAGCCTCTGACTTGGTTTTGCATCTATAGTATTAACGTGTCCAGTTCACTTAGATTTCAAGTTTGATGTAATGAACATAGAACATAGAAATCTACAGCACATTACAGACCCTTTGTCCCACAATGTTGTGCCGAACATGTAACCTACTCTAGAAACTGCCTAGAATTTCCCTACTGCAGAGCCCTCTATTTTTCTAAGCTCCATGTACCTATCCAAGAATCTTATAAAACTCTATTGTATCCACCTCTACCACTGTCCTGGCATTACATTCCACACACCCACCACTCTTACCTCCAACATCCCCTGAATCTACTTCCAAGCACCTTAAAATTATGCCCCTTATGTTAGCTATTTCAGCGTCAGAACAAGCCCCTGGCTATCCACACAATCAATGCCTCTCACCATCTAATGCACCTCTATCAGGTCACCTCTCATCCTCCGTCGCTCCAAGGAGAAAAGGCCAAGTTCACTCAACCTATTCTCAGAAGGTATACACTCCAATCCAGGCAACATCCTTTTAAAACTACTCTGCACTCTCTCTATAGTATCCACATCCTTCCTGTAATGAGGTGACCAGAACTGAACACAGTACCCCATGGGGTCTAACTAAGGCCTTATATAGCTGAACATTACCTCACAGCTCTTGAACTCCATCCCATGGTTGATGAAGGCCAATCATACACCTTCTTAACAACCATGTCAACCTGCCAGGACCCCAAGATCTCTCTGCTCCTCCACAATGCCAAGAGTCTTACCTTTACTATTATATTCTGTCTTCAAATTTGACCTTCCAAAATGAACTACTTCACACTTATCCGGGTTGAACTCCATGTGCCACTTCTCAGCCTAGTTCTGCATCTTATCGATGTCCCAATGTAACCTCTGACAACCCTCCAGACTGTTCACAACACCCCCAACTTTTGTGTCATCAACAAACTTACTAAACCACCCTTCTACTTCCTCATCCAGATCATTTTTAAGAATCACAAAGAGGAGTCCCAGAACAGATCCCTGTGGAACACTACTGGTCACTGACCTCCATGCAGAATACGAACTATCTACAACCACCCTTTGCCTTCTGTGGGCAAGTCAATTCTGGATCCACAAAGCAAGGTCTCCTTGGATCCCACGCTCCCTTACTTTCTGAATGAGCCTCGCATAGGGAACCTTATCAAGTGCCTTACTGAAATCCAAATGCACTATGTCCACTGTGCTACCTTCATCAATGTGTTTAGGTATATCCTCAAAGAATTCAATCAGGTTCATAAGGCACAACCTGCCCTTGACAAAGCCATGCTAACTACCCCTAATCAGAATATGTCTTTCCAAATGCTCATAAATCCTGCTTCTCAAGATCTTCTCCAATAACTTGCCCACGACTAAAGTAAAACTCACTGGTCTATAATTTCCTGGGTTATCTCTACTCCCTTTCTTGAGCAAGGGAACAACATTTGCAACCCTCCAATCCTCCGGTACTTCTCCCATCCTTATTGATGATGTAAAGATCATCGCCAGAGGCTCAGCAATCTCCTCCCTCACTTCCACAGTAGCCTGTGGTATATCTCATCCAGATCCAGCGACTTATCTAACTTAATGCTTTTCAAAAGCTCCAGCACATCCATTTTCTTAATGTCTGTATGCTCAAGTGTTTCAGTCCATTGTAAGTCATCCCCACAATTGCCAAGGTTCTTTTCCCTGGTGAATACCGAAGCAAAATTTAAGTACCTCCACTACCTCCTCCGGCTCCATGCACGCATTTCCACTTTTGCACCTGATTGGTCCTATTCTCACTCGGCTCATTCTCTTGCTCTCCACATACTTATAGAATGCCTTGGGGTTTCCTTAATTGTGCTCACCAAGGCCTTCCCCTAGTCCTTTCTAACCCTGCTAATTTCATTCTTAAGCCCCTTCCTGGCAATTTGTAATTTTCTAGAGCTCTAACAGTACCTAGTTTATTGAACCTTTTGTAAGTTTTTCTTTTCTTATTAACTAAATTTTCTACATCCTTTGTACACCATGGTTCTTTTACCCTACCATACTTTCCCTGCCTCATCGGAACATAACTATGCAGAACTCCATGCAAATGTTCCCTGAACATTTGCCACATTTCTGCCATGCATTTCCCTGAGAACATCTGCTCTCAAGTTTCTGCCGAATAGCATCATATTTTCCCCCACTCCATTTAAATGTTTTCCAAATTAAATGATAAGACTTTCAGAATCTACATATCATTGGCAAATTAACTGTGGTAACAGCTAAGTGAGTGTTGACTAGCATGAAGAAAAAGGAACCCACATATTCTAGGTTTAAATGGGAATAAAGCAAAGTACTCTGGGAGCACAGATTCATAAGTAACTAAATGTATTTGCATAAGTTAACATGAGAATTAAAAATGCACTAGGTATAATTTCTACAAGGATACAATTCAAAAAGCAAGCAAGCTATGAATAGAACAATGTTTACTTGAGAATGAGAAATTTATATTTTATTCTGTCTTCAAAAATGTATAAAATAGACAGCAACTTCAGAGAATGCAATACAGATTTACAGTGATGCAACTAGGAAAACCCCAATAGGCTTCACTTTTTAGAAAATAGAAGTTGAGAGATAGCTCGAGAATGAACATTAAGAACATTTAATTAAACAGAGAGACATCTTCACATGTGTGGGAGTCTAAAAATTAGAAAGACGGTCAACAATAAATCTATTATGGAATTCAGGGCAAACCTCTTGACTTAGTTGCTGATATGAATGTGGAATTCAACACAACAAAAAACAGTGCACCACAAGAATTGGCGAAGATGTATTAATGGAAATCTAAGAAGCAGAGGAAAATGGGTATACTGGCAGGCTGGTTATATAGAAACACAAAAGAGATCCTGAGGTTTTGTTCTCATCGCAATGTGAAGATCCAGGAAATCTGTTTAAATCAGGAAACAGAAAGCAATAAAACAAGTAATTCCCAGAAATAGCTGAGGAGGAACGTAATTGAGCTAATGCTGCAGTGCTCAGAACCATTCATCACTAAGTTCACAGTCTGTATTTATATCTTCCACGTCACTGGGTTCACAGTACAATTACACATATCATAGGGTTACTTCTCCAGATGGTCTACATTATACCAATTTACTTCAGAACATAAAAAATAGGAACTGGAGTAGACCATCTGACTCATCGAGCCTGCTCCGCTATTCAGTAAGATCATGCCTAATCTGGCCTTGGACTCAACTCCACTAACCTGCCTTTTCCCCATAATCCTTAATTCCCTGATATGCAAAAATCTACATAACTGTGTCTTAAGTATACTTAATAAGGTCGCCTCTACACTTCCCTGGGCAGAGAATTCCACAGATTCACACTACTCTTTGGAAAAAGCAATTTCTCCTATCTCAGTCCTAGATCTATTCCCAAAACCTCATGGCTATTTGTACAGAGGTTGTTTCCACAGATGTAACAAGGGGAATTCCTTTTAAAAAATCAATGACTATAAATATTATGTAGTCACCAATCCACTTTCTTCAAATTTTCTTCAACTATAGCTGTCAGAATTGATGCACCATCAATAACTCACGCTGAGACTTAGGAAGTGAGATATCGGCTTTTATTGACTGGAAGAACAAACAACACTACATCCTGGGAAAATGAGGGAGAGCAGCAGACCACAGTCGCCTTTATACAGGGGTCTGTGGGAGGAGCCACAGGAGCAGTCAGACAGGTATATCTAGTTCACCACAAGAATATAGAACTTATTACTTCAGGAAACAAGCCAACTGAATGGGGTAAATGCAACACAAAGATAGGTAAGTGAACACACAGTTGAGAAAGGAACAGGATACTCTGCACTGAATCATATAAATACATTACAAACAGAAAAGCTACTCATCCTCTCATGCCCACAAAAGTCAGTCACTTAAATTGATCTGTCTTCCCAGCTCTTTCCCCAAAGCCTTGTGGGCCATAACGTGCTCTTGTATGTGCTTTTTAAACATTTCTCCCTCCTTCACTCTTTCTGGCAATGACATCCAAACTCCCTGAAAACCTGTCTAACCTATCTATCAATTCTCTGCCCATGACTACTCAACACTCGCTGTTTATTACTGAGTAGGGTGAGAAGAATGTGGACCAATTGCCAACAGGCTGGTTTCAGTGCTGTAAATAAAAAGGAAATGGCTGTGAGCTGTAATCTGATTTTGGTGTCTTCAGTGTCTGGCCAAGACAAACAGAGCCTGTAAGCTGCAGTTAGCGAGCACCACAGAAACAACAGAAATACATCATTTTGCCACATCCAAACTCTGGTTTCTTGTGTGTGGATGATATAAGAATCAGGGGTGTTGATGGGAAATACGTAGAGGAAGAAGACCTGATAGCAGTGTTCCAAGAGCAGACATGCACTCAATGGGCCTCCAGTGTCATAACAAAAATGAAATACATTCTTGATAGCAAAGGAGTGAAAGGTAACAGGGATAGATCTTATTCAATGGGGAGCTTCAGGTCAGAATTACTCCTTATTCATTAATGTCATATATCATCCCTCAGCATACAGACAGCCTAAATCTTCCACCAAACCTATTTCTTACACTGGATTCTCTTACAGAGACTGGCTTTAAAGGGAGTTTGTGTTTGCTGGTGCTCACCAAGATTTCAAGCAGGCGGAGTTTGGATAGGGGAGTGGAAAGGGGAGGGGAGACTGAAAAAAAGACCCTCTCAATTGCTTGAAGTTTTAAGACCACTACGTAAAAAATGGTCCCTCACTTAAAATTCACATCCCTTCACTCCAGAACTAGAAATTAGCTTTTCCACTGCAAAACTTAGTGGAAATTAATACAATGGATACAAAACTGCAGAGATGCAGAGGGACTTAGGAGTCCTCATGCAAGACTCCCAGAAGGTTAGTTTACAGATTGAGTCTGTGGTAAAGAAGGCAATGTTGGCTTTTATTTCAAGGGGAATAGACTTACTAAAGCAAGGAAATAATGCTGAACCTTTATAAGACACTAGTCAGGCCGCACTTGGAGTATTATCAACACTGTTGGACATCATATCTCAGAAAGAATGTGTTATCACTGGACACTGTTTTATGCCATGGGCAACTACCATTAACTAAGGGGACCATGGACCCCAGGTTGGAAACCCCTGCTCTAGAGCATAGAAAGCTGAGAGATGATACAGCTTTTCTATGTCCCTCAATATTTAATATAAGAGGGTCTAAAACTAGAGGGCACAGATTTAAAGTAAGAAGTGAAAGAGTAAAGAGGATTGACAAGTTATTCCCTCACAGACAGCGGAGGGAAAATTTGTCAAGTATTTGATAAACAGGGTAGGTCTTCCACAGTGAATGGTAGGGCACTGTGGAGGGTGGTAGAACAAAGGGATCTGGGAATACAGGTAAATAATTAATTGAGAGTCATGTTATAGGTAGATAGTGTCATAAAGAATACTTTTGGCACAATGGCATTCATAAATAAAGTATTGAGTACAGGAGATGGGTGTTATATTGAAGTTGTGTAAGACGTTGATAAGGCTAATTGAGCATTGTGTGCAGTTTTGCTTAGCTACCTACAGAAAAGATGAAAGTAAGGTTCAAAGAGTACAGAGAAAATTTACAACGATGGTGCTGGGACTGATGGATCCGAGTTATAAGGAAAGATTGAATAGGTTAGAGCTTTATTCTCTAGAAAATAGACATCAGGGGAGATTTGACAGAGGTATACAAAATTATGAGGGGTATAGACAGGGTAAACGCAAACAGGCTTTTTCCAGAGATTGGGTGGGACTACAACTAGAGGTCATTGGTAAAGGACAAAAAGAGAAATACTTAAAGTGAACATGAGGGGAAACTTCTTCATTCTCAGGGTCATTGAAGTGTATAACAAGCTGCCAGCACAAAAAGTTCATGCAAACTCTATTTCAATGTTTAAGAGAAGGTTGGATACGTACGTACATAGAAAGCAGGGGTATGGAGGGCTATGGACTGGGTGCAGGTCAATGGAACTAGGCATGCACTAGATAAGCCAAAGAACTCGTTTCTGGGCTGTTCTTTTCTATGACTCTACGCCCCCCTTAAATGTTTTGTTTTAAAGTTGTAATTGTTTCCACTTCACCACTTGCTTCAGGCAGCTTATTCCATATGGCCACCCAACACAGACAGCTGGGTACATGGAAGAAGCTGTCCAGAGGAAGTACTGGTGGTGGGAACAATTACAATGTTTAGCAAACCCATGGATAGGAGAGCTTTGCAAGGATATAGGTCAAAGGTAGGCAAATCAGTTGGGAACAAGAGCCTGTTTTGTTATGTATAATTCTATAATGCTAAATCCCAAGCAATTATGGTTAATCTTTTCAAAGCTCGTAACAACATGATGGCCTCTGTATATTAAGATTCTTAGGTGAGACAGGGTGGAAGGAATTATATATAGTTAAAAGACTTCGCAAAAGAAATGTGTCGTGTTTAAACTTCTATATTCTCAGAAACACTTCACTGTTGTAAATGATTGGGAAGACTAGGAATAAGTTAACTACAGAAAAGAGGTCTCCTTCTGCCAAGGTTTTTGTTTGCAACACATCCAAGGATCACATCAATGTATTATCTGCATTGTCCACCCTAATTACCCCTTCTCCCTGCTCAAATGATCTTTAACTATTCTCTATAACACCAATATGACACCCTTCAAGATGCTACAACGCAGAAAATAAACCACATCAGAGGAACTAATTTAAAAGGATGAAGCAGGTTTGCATTGCATGGAAATATTTGAGATAGTAGTTGAAGACAGAGAATTTGTTTTCCCCATAAATTCATACTAAGTATTTCTATGCAATTTGCCAAATGTGATGTCTGCCTTATGATTAGCATTCCAATACTTTACTTACAATAATATGTATTTACAATATAGAAGGTGCCTGAAGTAAAATATCATCACTTTTATGAAGGAGCCTATTAAGAGAATGGAATGTGTTGGTTTGGGGATGTGACGGTGAATGAAGCCACCGGAGAGACACAGCTGGCTGATATAAAAGTGTTTATTTGGCACACACAAGCTGACAGCCTTTGGAGTCACTCAGAGAGGCTCCCTGACCCAACATTACAGCACAGTTTTATACATTAAAGAACAAAGATAACACAAGACATTTTCTAAAGTTATGAAGTACTTATAATGCTTCTTTTTTAGAAAATAATTTTTCAAAAACTGAGATCTTCACAGCAACACACTCAAACTAAATGCTGATTACTGCTGTCTCTGAGATCCATTCATGCATTGGCAGACATCTCAGGTCAATGGGGTGTTTCCTGGTTTGCAATCAACCCCAATCTGCAGCTCCAAGAAGATCACTGTTCCTAGCTGTATTTCAAATTCAATCTACAATCCACATTCAAATCAGAAGACTGGTTGCTGGTGAAATTAATATTTGCTATATTCCAAAACTCCAGAGTATGCCCTAACAGGGATCAACCAAGAGAGACTAAATGTGAATAAATGTGTTAAGCAGGGCAAAGCACAGGGCCAGAGAGAAAACTGAAAATAGTGACCACAACCTGACCTTATGGCCGTCTGGCACCACTCAAAAGCAAAAGTAGCACAGTGAAGGATGGATTGATGCAGGATGATGTGTGGAGAAAGGTTAACAGGAGTGATGCAGGCAGATGGGTTACTGAGCATAAGAGAGAAAGCAAATATGACATCAGGGTAGTGATGAGGGAGGAGCGGGGAGTGATGAGGGGGATGTGGGGAATTATGGGAGTGATATCAGGAGTGATGGGGGTGATGTGAGCGGTAAAGTCGGGAGTGATGAGGTCGACGTGAGAATTGCCGGGACCGATGTAGAGAGAGGGGCTAGTGGCATGGCAAGTGGGGAGTGATGTTGGCGATATCAGGAGTGATGAGGGCGATGTGAACGGTAATATCGGGAGTGATGATGAGGGTGATGTGAACGGTAATATCGGGAGTGATGATGAGGGCGATGTGAACGGTAATATCGGGAGTGATGAGGACGATGTGAACAGTAATATCGGGAGTGATGATGAGGGCGATGTGAACGGTAATATCGGGAGTGATGATGAGGGCGATGTGAACGGTAATATCGGGAGTGATGATGACGATGTGAACGGTAATATTGGGAGTGATGAGGTCGATGTGAGAATTGCCGGGACCGATGTAGAGAGAGGGGCTAGTGGCATGGCGAGTGGGGAGTGATGTTGGCGATATCAGGAGTGATGAGGGCGATGTGAACGGTAATTTCGGGAGTGATAAGGGCGATGTGAACGGTAATATCGGGAGTGATGAGGGCGATGTGAACGGTAATATCGGGAGTGATGATGACGATGTGAACGGTAATATCGGGAGTGATGAGGGCGATGTGAATGGTAATATCGGGAGTGATGATGACGATGTGAACGGTAATATCGGGAGTGATGATGAGGGCGACGTGAACGGTAATATTGTGAGTGATGAGGTCGATGTGAGAATTGCCGGGACCGATGTAGAGAGAGGGGCTAGTGGCATGGCGAGTGGGGAGTGATGTTGGCGATATCAGGAGTGATGAGGGCGATGTGAACGGTAATTTCGGGAGTGATGAGGACGATGTGAACGGTAATATCGGGAGTGATGAGGACGATGTGAACGGTAATATTGTGAGTGATGAGGTCGATGTGAGAATTGCCGGAACCGATGTAGAGAGAGGGGCTAGTGGCATGGCGAGTGGGGAGTGATGTTGGCGATATCAGGAGTGATGAGGGCGATGTGAACGGTAATATCGGGAGTGATGATGAGGGCGATGTGAACGGTAATATCGGGAGTGATGAGGGCGATGTGAACGGTAATATCGGGAGTGATGATGACGATGTGAACGGTAATATCGGGAGTGATGATGAGGGCGATGTGAACGGTAATATCGGGAGTGATGAGGACGATGTGAACGGTAATATTGGGAGTGATGAGGTCGATGTGAGAATTGCCGGGACCGATGTAGAGAGAGGGGCTAGTGGCATGGCGAGTGGGGAGTGATGTTGGCGATATCAGGAGTGATGAGGGCGATGTGAACGGTAATTTCGGGAGTGATGAGGACGATGTGAACGGTAATATCGGGAGTGATGATGAGGGCGATGTGAACGGTAATATCGGGAGTGATGAGGGCGATGTGAACGGTAATATCGGGAGTGATGATGACGATGTGAACGGTAATATCGGGAGTGATGAGGTCGATGTGAACGGTAATATCGGGAGTGATGATGACGATGTGAACGGTAATATCGGGAGTGATGAGGTCGATGTGAACAGTAATATCGGGAGTGATGAGGGCGATGTGAACGGTAATATCGGGAGTGATGATGAGGGCGATGTGAACGGTAATATCGGGAGTGATGATGAGGGCGATGTGAGAACTGCCGGGACCGATGTAGAGAGAGGGGCTAGTGGCGTGGCGAGCGGGGAGTGATATCGGCGATGTGTGAACCCGGCATACTTTCTCACCTCCCCCCATCTCCCTTACCTCGGAACAGCACAGAGACGTAGAGGCGGGATCTCTGGACACTAAAGGCGGACAGCCCTCCGACCTGGATCATACCCGCCGCGCTCCTCCCTCGGTCGGCGGCCGGTATCCGAACCGAACAGCCTGCGTCACGATGAAAACCACGTGACAAACCCCGCCGGCCACGCGCCGACGCCCGCTAACGGCCGAATCGGGCGGCAAAAACCACGTGACCTAGACCGCCGGGGCCAAGGCCGCCAATTGGAGCACACGTAGATGTGGGCGACGCGATTTCGTCATGTGTGATGTCATTTGGCGGGTTTGGAGGGACAATGATCAGTCAGGTGAGAGCAGGAGTCGTTAACACAATTTGCGGTTTCAAAGGTACATTTAGTGTCAGAGAAACGTATACCATATAGATAGATAGATAGATACTTTATTCATCCCCATGGGGAAATTCAACTTTTTTTCCAATGTCCCATACACTTGTAGCAAAACTAATTACATCCTGAAATGCTTTTGTTTCGCAACTATCCACGATAACAGAGGAGTGCCCCCAAAGAATGAATGACAATTACATTTAGAACCACACGGCCCCCAGCTCCCCCCTCCCAGGCGTAAGCAGCAGCAAGGCCACGATCCCCCCCCCTTCCACCAGCAAAAACAGACTTGCAGTACCCCAAAGACTACGCATACACCTGGTATTCAACATACCACAGGCTCCCTCTCTTCCTAATAAGGGAAGAAGAGTTGTCTCCGTTTCACAGTGAGAGGGGAGACATAACAAACAACTTGCTGATTTACGATGTTAAAAGTCCGTTGAATCACTTTTTCCAAGCTTTGTGCCCAGAGATCTCGGGTCTCTGAGCACATAGCCAGAGATCTTCCTGACTTCCACAACACACTGTTCTGCTGGGGCACCGACCCTCGATCCACCCGTCTCCAGGGCCACGAGATCCCGGAACTCTGAATGCGTGCAAAACTCTTAGGCCGCATCCTTAGCATATCGAATAACGGCCAGTCATGAAAACCTGAGAGCGGGTCCCATTCCCGCAAAGAACCGAAGTCAACTCAGGGTCTTCAAAAGAACTCTGAAAAGGAAAAATAGAGATATTAAAGATGGAAATATCTTGTTTCCAAAGATACAAGCAAAGGAGTCACCATTAGGCGCCATTGTCTCCTCCTAAGCTCTTCCTTCAATCTTAAAGGTGAGATATACTGTATTTCAGCTACTATTAATTCCTCGTTTGCTTTGTAATAAGTCCTTGTGAATGCAGCCAATAATTGCACCCAGCCTGCCGCAAACAAGAGAAAATCTGCAGGTGCTAGATATCCAAGCAACACACACAAAATGATGGAGGAGCTCAGCAGGCCAGGCAGCATCTACGGAAAAGAGTACAGTCGACGTTTCCGGCCCAGACTCTTCAGTGGGAAAAGTATGTTACTAACACTGATTCACCTACGTGGGCACACCGTGAGGAGGTGTGAATATGGAAAATGGGCGTGGAAAAATCAGGTAACCACTGATTCACAACCGTCTCCTCTGTAAATCCTGCCCGACTTGCTCAGTCCTCCAGCACTTTGTGTTGCTGTAACAAGGGTAGGTTTTAAATGACATTCAAAGAAACCTAGGTTTCCATGTCTAAAAAATTAATTATAGATAGAACAAACTAAATGTATATTGGTCTTTGTTATAAGAGAATCCAAATGCAGAAGTAAAGAGGCCTTACGCATAGTACTTTATATAGATACCTTGTTTTTAACACTGTACAGAGATTTGGTCTCTTGTATAGGTGGGCAAAAAGGTCAGCGTTCTGCACTGTACTACCCTGACCAAAGAGCATGTTTCTGCACTTCACAATCCTATGACTATGAATACACCGGCCATAGAGGGAATACACTGAGAATTCACTAGACTGGTTCATAAAATGCTGTGTGACGAGGGATTAAATAGACCAGGCCCACTCTCGAGAGTTCAGAAAGAAAGATGTAATCTTATTGAAATTTGCTATGTTAAGTCCATGTTTACAAGGAGGGGGTTTCTTTTGACTGAGTATAGATCCAGAAGGTCGTAGTCTCCGAATAAGGGTATTGTATTTAGTACGGAGATGAGGACTTTTCCTCCCAATTAGAAGATAGCAATTTTTGGAAGTCTCTACAGAGACTGCTTACTGAATAGTAAGGGAATCAAGGGATGCTGGAATGGTGCTGAGAAAATTGATATGAAGATCAGCAGCATGGACTAGATGGGGCGAAGGACCTGTTTCTGTGCTGTACTTCTCTATGATTCTACTGAATCCTGACCCAATACAACTATCAACCTTAATAATAAACTGGCATTTCATGCTTCATTGTGAAATCAAAAGAAAAGAAAGACACGGCCCTAAAGTAAATGAGAATAGAAAGAGACAAATCAAGTAACAAAATTAGCCTTGTTCTGTATTTATTTATTATAAACTACAGAACAGCAGTTTGTTTTGTTGAATAGCAGATTTATATCCAGTTAATTGTAACTTGAGTTATATGGGAGGACCACATTTAGTTTTCAGTTGTCATGCAGACGAGGCACAAGTATGTCCACATCATTGCCTCTATGTCCCATTATTGATCCTCTGGTACTTCCAAGGCTGTTTGCCTTTTTGACATTATGAGCTAGAAATGCTCTCTGAGCTTTCTACCCTCATCTCCAAAATGTTCTCCTTTTTAGTCAGTCCTTGTGATCCAGGATGCCTTGCATAGCAGTCAATGCAGAACCTGCAGGTGCTGCCATAGTGAGGCAAGAATTGCTTGGGACTGGGGATGGGTGCACAAATATTTGGAAGGGGTGCATCTGCTCCTTCCCTCTCCCCCTCCCACACTTATATACCCTTCATTCCCATTCCTACTCTTGCAACATGCCACTTAATATCTGCATCAGCACTGAGCAGTATTTTCTCAGCACAAGCCAGAGTGCAGAGCAGCTAGTAGTGACAGACTTGTGTCAGTGATTATATTTGTTCCGAGTTGCATAACAAATGATCCTGTTTCTGGCTGTACTTGTGTTCTTTTTATTCAGAGATACAGCACTATAACAAATCCTCCCAGCCCAAAAGGTCCGCACCTCCCGCTTCCACCCATTAACCTACTAACCCATACTTCTTTGGAACATGGGAGGAAACCCATGCAGTCATGGGAAAATCATACAAACTTCTTACAGGCAGCAACAGAATTGAACCTGCATCACTGGCACTGTAACAGCGTTAACTGCTGTGCTACTGTGCCGCCCCCATCTGTTGGGCAGCTCATTGCTTTAACCACTGCTTTTGAGAAAAAGAATGGAAGTAACGAACAAGACCAAAGAGAATTAGAAAATTGCTAATTGCTTTTCGCTAGAGAAAAACTTGCATATTTTGATGGTTGATTTTGAATGAATTTAATTGATAACAAAGTCTATGCACGGTATCCACATTTTATAAATTGCATTCTTGAAGTAAACTGCACGCTTGACATTAGGATAGCTGCTCCCAGCCTGGGATCCACAGACATCTTGGTTAACCGTAAGGGTCCATGGCATAAAAAAAGTTGGGAACTCCTACATTAAAGTTACCCTGATGTTTAAGACCATTCAGTGAGACATCTGTACACAGTTTTGCTGCTTAATCCTATCCAAATTTCAAAGATGTTCCTTATTCCTCATTTTCTAATCCTACTTTCCATGTCAAATATACAAACTCCTTTCCCAGTGACTCACTATGAGAGATGTCTTAGTAATGTGAATACTTACAAATATTTCTTTGTTACTGCACTGTTATCTTTGTTTCATAAACTGTTCTCTCCCACAGACATTAATTCACATCCATAAAAGCACAGGCTCATTTCACAACATTAACTTATTTATTTCTACCCTGCGTTTCCTGTTCATAAGATAACCTAGCCAAGTCAGCTTCTAACAGGTCCTTGTGTTTTAATTTCAGATTTCTCTTAAGGTTTTCTGAAAATCTATGTCACTCACATTGATTGCACACATGAAGGCTGAAGGCAATCTCCCTTCTGCAAGTTCATACTTCATTTAATGTTCCTTATTTAGCAAGCCAATTTTGCAATTTTAAAACAAATTCTAAACTTAAAAGATTTACCCATTAACAGATTTATATCTATACAATATCTTCAAAATACCTTATTATCTTCTGAGGATATGAATGATTTTGTTTTTTGAAGAATAGGAACAAATTTGGAGGAACAAATTTGTGCACAGTAATATGGTAACGGATCAGATAATTATTTTAGTGAAATCAAACCAGTGACTGTTGGAAATACTCGGTGGGCTGGGCAGAATTTGGGGAGAGAAAAATTACTGTTTCAGATCAATGATGGCATAGGGGAACAACTAATAGTTTGCTGCACTTCATATCATCAGAAGATAATAGTGTTTTGAAAGCATTCTAGAGATATTAACGGTCCAGTGGGTAAATCTTTAAGCAGCAAAGACTTAGCTTTCATCCAAACTTTGTGTGTTGTCTGCATGAAGCTTGCAGGTTTTCCGCAAGATGGTGTAGGTTTCCTCTCATATCAAAAAGAAATGTTGGTAGGTGTGGGTGGTAGAATTTGGGGGAGTTGATGAAATTGAGGGAAGAATAAAATGGGCATGATGTGGAATCAGTCAGGTGACTAAAGCAATGTTTCCCAACTTGGGGTCCATAGACCCCCTTGGTTAATAGTATTGGTACATGACATAAAAAAGGCTGGGAATCCCTGGTTTAAAGGATCTCAAATTATCTATAGATTCCTTCATTCTCTTGAATTTAGCAAGCTTACAAAATATGAACCCAAAGAGAAACCTATTTTCCAATTGCTGCAAAATCCTGTCAAACTACATAGCAACTATAATATTATGCAAGATCTAGATAGCTATCTGTACCACAATGTTTGAAAATGGTTTTGGGTTGAGCCTTCCTGCAACTTTTGCTATCAGGTTTGGAGAATTTATTTTGTTAAGAACCCAACTAAAATAAGATGGACGTACAAAAAAGCTGGATGAACTCAGCAGGTCGGGCAGCATCCGTTGAAAGATACTGCCCAACCTGCTGGGCTCATCTAGCTTTTTTGTATGTCTTGATTTGACCACAGCATCTGCTGTGTATTTTGTGTTTAAAATAAGATGGAAGTGTTAATTTCGGGTCAAATGTAACTGCAGAGGAAGGTAACAATAATAGAAAAGGTGAACTACAATGATTGATGAGAACATCCAGCTAATTTGAACACTTTAATACCTTAAAATATCAGTCTGATTGAGCAGTATAAAGTGGTAGCAGTTAAGTGGTTGCATTACTACACCATTGAGCACCCAGAAAACCATGGTTGTCAGTTGGTCCTTCAGCAATAAGAGTTGTGAAGATTTTCTTTAACCATCCATTTCGAGGTACATTAGCCTCTCAGTCCATGGGACAAAACTCCAATACGGCTTAGTGAATTAGAGTACTGCTCGTTTTCCAAAATCCACAGATATAGATGCAAGTACGCTGTTGGCAAGGCACATTAAATCCAGGCAATGGTTATCACGTTAACATCCTGGGCTGTAGATGCTCCTTTAAAGTTGGATGGTCAGTCACCAGATCATGAGGTGCTCTTGATCTTCTGTCCTTTACCATCCTTAGGGCAGGGTTCTCCTTAAGCAAAACATCACACACCTCCTGATGACCCCTTTCTGCAGCCTATGGACAAAAGACATACAGCTTGTGAAGAACTTTTTGCTCTAACTCTACTCAAACAACCATTGTGTTAACTCAGATGATCAGGGGAAGCAAAGTGGGAGAATGACATGTTTAAACAGAAATGGAATATTTGCTTAAGCACATGGACAATCATACCCATGATGTTTCTCACATCTAATGAAAGATCTTTCAACTGAAGCTTTAATTCTGTTTCTCTTTTGCCATATGTTTTCTGGCTTCTCACTTCTAGCATTTTCTATTTGTGTTTCAGATTTTCAACATCCATGGTTCTTTGATTTTCACATCTCAGTATGCTTGTTAAAATTAGCACAAAACTGAAGTCATTAATGCCATTTCATTAAACAGCAGCTCTGATTTGGCAGTTGTCTGGTAACTGGCAGGCAAGCTCACCATTATTACTTGGAGGAAAACACCCTGTAGAGCAGGAGTTCCCAACCTTTTTTATGCCATGGCTCCCAAGTTGAGAACCCCTACTATAGAGAATCCCAACATACTCTTACCATCTGGAAAAGTAGAAAAGTACTTTGGATCTCTTTCACTACTTTAGAATGGTGTATCCAGTTTGATCTGAGTAAAGGATACCAAAAACTGAGAGCTACAGATAGCGAGAAAGACTAGCACGTGCTAAAGGTAATTCTAAAAGATTTAAAAATAAACTTTGTCACATGTATTTGAAACATACAGTGAAACGTGTCATTTGTGCCAACAAAACAACACAGACCAATTATGTGTTGGGGGCAGCCCGTAAATGTCACCATGCTTCTAGCACCAAAATAGCATACCCACCACTTACTAACTGTAACCTGTGTATCTTTGGAATATAGGAGGAAACTCACATGGCCACAGAGAGAACATAGAAATTCCTTACAGACAGTGGTGAGAGTTGAACCCCTGTTGCTGGCACTGTAAAGCTTTATGCTAACCTCTATGCTACTGTGCCACTATGCATCTTGAATACATCTGAAGCAAGATTAGCTCAAGGATAGGTGGGGATTTTTTTTCCAAACTGAGATGCTGGAAGTTTGAAATTTTAAAAAAACAATGCTGAAAAAGCTCAGCGGGTCAGGCAGCATCAGTGAAAAGGAAAACAATCCATGTTTCAGCTCTGCTACCTGTTGTCAGAATTCATATTATAAATTCCATCTTTGATTATACCCAATTTTAACAGACAACACACAGAACATAAATTACCCAAAGCAGGTGAAGATGAAAAAATTGCAAAACAGGACATTAGTGCTAAGAGGCAGTCAGAGCCAAGTCCACAGTAAGTTTTAAACTCATGCCCGTGGAATTTTATATCTTTCACTAAGGTTGCTTCTAAACCAGAGAGTAGAGGACCATTCTAAAACTTATCTTCTTTGGAGAGTTATCTCATCTCTGGTGTGAATCTTTCAAACTATTTTTGCATCCAGTCTGATCTCCAAAAATGGGTGGGTTATAGAAAAACAACTGATGCAATATAATAAGCAATATTTTGTATGCAGATTCAACTAAAGATCAGAACGAATAAACTCTTCTTGGACTTCCAGCCGGATTCAGATATCAACTTTAACTGATGTTTCAATGACAGACTCTGCCATCTTCCTTAGGAATGATGCCTAGGCACGTCTAGTCCGGTAGTGTACTGTATATACCCCTGTCATCCATCCATCCTAATTGTTCAGTCCACAACCAATCAGGTTTCCGCTGTCCCACCTTGTTTATAATTGAATTCTAATTCTTACTTAGAGCGAGGCCTTTATCCTTGATAAAATTCTTTTTCTCTAGTTTTATTCCATTGGGTTCCTTCACCAGGCAGTCCCAAAAACCATTGGCACGGCACAGTAGTTTTGTACCATCAAAGTCAATCCTATGGCCATTGCGAATGCAATGTTCTGCTACCATTGATTTCTCCAGGTAACCCAAACGGATACATCAACTACGCCCCTTACACCCTGTCTGGCTGATATGCGCTGTCATCGAAATATTGGTTAAAATCGATACTTGTACCCAGCTGGAAGCCCAAGAGTGTTTATTCATCATATATGCTGGGAAAGCACTAGATCCTTTTTTAAAGATCAATATTTTGTATCTCAGTAGTAGTTTTAAATGTTGGCGTAAATCACATATTGGTTATATAGTATTATAGATTATTTAAAAGTCAAAAGTTCACACTAAATCTTCAGTTTACTGAATCTCGCGTCAAACTTGAATTATTAAAGTCTCAATCATACCCATGATTCAGCCTTGCAACTCTCCAAGACCGATGTGCTTATCTCATTGTGGTCATGTGCATCCTGATATTTTTAACCAGTGCTTAGTTTTGTCTGCTGAATCTCTTACAGAGCAATACAAATAAACAAAGTGTACTTAACCTTTATTACTCAGATGCTATTAAAATGAGGAACAAGACATTGGCAGCATACAGCTCCACCAAGTGGGCACATCCATGATATTGTAGTTACAGAACACTTAGCATAGCAAAAGTCCCAAGGCACAAATGGAGACATATTAAACAAATTTGACATTGAACTATGTGTTCACATATTACCTCCATATTGGTCAAAGAAAGGAATTTGGAAGAACATCTTTATAAAGAAAAGAAAGGTCAAGAGATCCAGACAGAGAATTCCTGAACTTGGGCTTAAGGCAGCTAAAGATGATGGTGGAACAATTAAAACCACAGATGCAACGAGGCCAATTTTGTCTCAACTGTATGGGGGTATAACACTGACAGATATCAGGTGAGGTGATGTGAAAAAATGGATGAGAGGTACTGAATAACTAGGAGCTAATAGAGGTAAAGTGAGAACAGGCAGGTGAGGGCATTGCACAATCTGGAAGACCATAAGTTGACAAAACAAGTAAGGCCAGCAAAGAGCAAGACATGGATTAAAGATTTCAGCAGTAAGCAAGTGCAGAGTTGAATTATGTTACAGAGGTGGAAATAGATGGCTTAAGTGACCTATGCTCAACATTCAGGTTTATTTATCACATGTATTTCAAAATATATGGGTGGAGATATGCCCCTATCAAAGGAGGTGTAAGGTGCTCCTTCCTTCCGTTAGCCTGCAGGTCACCCCTGGGCAAGGTGTGGCACCTGCTTAGCACCCGCAATCAGTTATGTCAAGCCATAGGAACAGGTGGTACGAGCAGCTGGTGCATATCATAAGTCCTGGTTATGTGACCACTGACACCAGACAGACAGTCTCTGAAGAGTATCGATAATGGCTGGGGTCACCCGTCTTGTAAAGACACAGCCCAGAAGTCGTCAATGGCAAACGACTTCTGTAGAAAAATTTGCCAAGATCATGGTCTTGGATAGACCATGACCACCCATGTCATATGGCGTGACACATGACGCTGGTATCAAAATATACAGTGAAGCATGTTGTTTACATTAACAACGAACACACCCGAGTGCCCACATATATCATGCCCACATTGCTCGACACAACAAAACAAGCCCTTTTCTTCCTCCCTCCCAGACATGCACATACACAGTCCTCCAACTCCACGAAACCTGGCTCAAATACCAAAAGTGTGAAATCTGGTTCAGCCGCAGAGAATTGCCAAGAACAGCAGCAGAGTTTGTGCTTCTGCAGTGTTGTTTGGTGCAAGAACTACTGCCAATAGTGATTATGTTTGTTTACTTCTCTTTGCTTCTCAGGGGGTGGCTAGCACTGCTGCCTATCTATTTCAGCAAACCAAGTTCAATGCAGTTTATACATTCCTCCTGTGACTGTGTGAATCTTCCACTGGTTTCCTCCTACATTCCACAGATGTCTTTGTTTAAAGTTCAAAAGTTAATGTATTATCAAAGTACATATCATCACCATATACTACCGAGATGCATTTTCTTGCAGGCATTCACCCAAAAGTCTGTGCCGGTGTTGCAGTGGCTTCTGCACCAGACCTTGGAGCAAGAAGTCCCAGGTTCAAATCCAGCCAGCTCCTTGCACAACTTCTACTCGTGCTGGGTTGAGCACTGAGCTAGCAATTCCGCCTACACACAAATAAAGACTGACAAACAACCGAAGTGCAAAGGAAACAAACTACAAAATAAATAGTCATTGTAAGTTGTTTCTAATGTAGGTGGGTGGGAAGAGAATCTGAGGATACAAGAGAGAGGGCATGTTGTAGGGAAATAAGTGGCAAAATAGGGTTGCCCCAAGAGGTAGTACAGATTTGATGGACTGAATGGCCTCCTGCATCTATAAGGAACTACAAGATGTGAAATATTCCCCCTTTAGATAAAGGGATTTCTGCTTATTCAGTATTGGATGTCAGACAAGTTTTCTGACATTTCTAGGGACAATGGCAGAGATGCTTTAAGATGACACTGGTGATGCCCGGCAATTGCTTATCAGTGACAAAATACTAAACAAAGAAAACTACTAAATATCTTATTAATAATGACCAACACTAACAATGGAGAGGTGAGGAATGGTCGAAGCAGGCAGGGGCAGAAGTGGGACAAAGCGGAGTCGTGCTGTCCCTGAGAGCAAGCAAAGTCCCAATGTCTGATTGATTTAAGCACTCGGCCAAATTGGAAAGGTCAGTTACAGGCTGAATGGTGGCAGCTGGGTTCAGGCCCCAGCGCAGTCAGAGAGCAAGGAACAACCTGATGTTTAAGCACCAAGCCAGTCTGGGTTGGTTCTGCTCACTGCTCTGCGATAATTACTCCACTCTGTGCTGAACGGAGGCTGTGACCTGCTCCAGGCTTTGTGTCTTTTGTAAAACTTCAGTTCAGAAGCTATTTGCTCACTTTTATTGTTTGCACCATTTGTTTTTTATCCTCTCTCTGTGCATTTGGCATTTGATTTTTTTTTGGAGTTCTTTTGAGGTTTCTTTTGTAGCTGCCTCTAAGGTGACAACTCTCAAGGTTGTATAACGTATACATTCAATACTTTGATAATAAAGGTACTTTGATAAGATGGAAGTGGGTGTTGCTAGTATAAATGCAGAAATCATTGCCGTTTTTGCATTGTGTAGAATCATAGAGCACTACAGCACAAACTATTATACTGCCTAGTCCCATTGACTTGCACCTGGACCATAGCCCTTCTACCCCTCCCCCATCCATGTACTTATCGAAACATCTTAAATGTTGAAATCGAACCCATATCCACCACTTCTGCTGGCTGCTTGTTCCACACTCTCACCACCCTCTGAATAAAGAAATCCCCCCCCAAGTTTCCTTTCAAATATTTCACCTTTCACACTTAATCCATAACCTCTAGTTCTAGACTCACCCAACCTCAGTGGAAAAAGCCTGCTTGCATTTACCCTTATAATTTTGTACATCTCTATCAATTCTCCCCTCATTCTCCTACGCTCCAGGGAATGAAGTCCTAACCTATTCAACCTTCCCTTGTAACTCAGGTGTATTGAGGAACTACACACAAAAAAAATGGGCTGGCAGTGGAGGCAGATACATTAAGGACTCTAAGAGATGTCTGGATAGGCACGGGAATGCAAGGAGAAAGGAGAGATACGGACATTGTGTAGACTTAAAGGATTAGTGTGGTTGAGCATTTGATTACTAATTTATTTGGCTCAGCACAACATTGTGGTCCACAAGACCTGTTCCTACACTGTTCTATGTTCTTTGGTCTAAGCAAAAACAGAAGTCAGGAACAGATCACGGGACACCAGGTACAAAAGTGCAATGAAGAAATGATTCATCTGGGTTATTTAACAGATAAGATTAAAACCAATTAGGTGGTTTTTTTTTCCCCAACTGGAAAACTATTGAGAATAGTGGCCAGCTTCTTAAAAGCTACAGGCTGAACAAGGATGGGTGGTTTACAATCAGGTGGGTCTCCTCCCAGCTGGGAAAGAATTGTCAATGGTGGCCAGCTTCTTAGAAGCTACAGGCTGAACAAGGATGGGTGGTTTACAATCAGGTGGGTCTCCTCCCAGCTGGGAAAGAATTGTCAATGGTGGCCAGCTTCTTAGAAGCTACAGGCTGAACAAGGATGGGTGGTTTACAATCAGGTGGGTCTCCTCCCAGCTGGGAAAGAATTGTCAATGGTGGCCAGCTTCTTAGAAGCTATAGGCATAACAAGAATGGGCGATTTACTTTTGGGGCATTGTAAGGGGTGTCATTCTTGAAATTGATAGCCACCCTTTAGCAAAGAGAAATGTATCAAAAGGGGGAAGGCAGAGTACTGTAAACCTGACCACATCTACAGCTCGATCTCCAAATGTGGAATTTCTAAATGAAGGAATAATGGATTGGAGCAAAGCATGATATCAGCACAGGTAGAGAGAGTCATAAAGAAAGCTTTTGGCACGCTGGCTTTCATAAATCAAAGTACTGAGTACAGGAGTTAGGATATTATGATGAAGTTGTATAAGACATTGGTGGGGCCCAATTTGGAGTACTGTGTGCAGTTTTCGTCACCTACAGGAAAGACGTAAATAATGTTGAAAGAGTACAGAAATTTACAAGGATGTTGCCAGGACTGGAGGACCTGAGTTATAAAGAAAGATTGAATAAGTTAGGACTTTATTCCTTGGAATGTAGAAGATTGAGGGGAGATTTGATGGAGGTATACAAAATCATGAGGGGTATAGATAGGGTAAATGCAAGCAGACTTTTTTCCCCAATGAGGTTGGGTGAAACAACAACTAGAGACCATGGGAGAAAGGTGAAAAGTTTAAGGGGAACATGAGGGGAAACTTCTTCACTCAGAGGGTCATAAGAGAGCAGAACGAGCTGCCAGCGCAAGTGGTGCATGTGAGCTCAATGTCAATGTTTAAGAGAAGTTTGGATAGGTATGTGGATGGTAGGATGGAGGGCTCTGGTCGACTGCAGGTTGATGGGACAGGGCAGTTTAAATGGTTCAACATGGGCTATATGGGCTGAAGGGCCTGTTTCAGTGCAGTATTTTTTTATGACTATGGTGTGAAAATGCAGCTACATTACCATACCTTGTGTAAAGGGGTCGCACCATCATCGTCTGTAATAGCAGGAGTGGCTCCATAGGACAGTAGAAGCTTGAGCACCGGAAGATGGCCACAGTAGGCAGCCCGGTGGAGTGGGGTTGCTCCTCCTTTGGTCTGAGCATTGCTGTTTGCTCCATTCTTCAGCAAATATTCACAGATCTGATAATCGCCACGCCGGCTGGCATAGTGCTATGAACAAAAGGATAACTGTAACCTGATAGAAACATGGTCTCTAGACCCAAAGATCCAATATAAAATATACAAAGATCCAAGAAAACAAACATAATATACCAAATCTAATATTGAGACTGCCCCAAACACTATGTCGGACAAACGGGGAGAAAACTACCCACAAGACTACATGAACATCAGCTAACTGTAAGAAGACATGACCCTCTAGAACTTGTCTCATTACACAAAGACCAAGAAGGACAAGTTCGTCTGGGAATCTACAAAAATCCTGGCAGAAGCACAAAACATGAAATCAAAAAAATTCTTAGAAGCTTGGTTCTCAGTGGAAGACTCTATTAACAAGCTTATTGAACTGGATGCAATTTACCAACCTATGCGTCTGTGGGATTGGGGCTGAGGGAGTGAGCCACAGACACCCGAGGAACCAATGCTCACAACAACCAATAACCAGGAATATGGGCCAGTGGAGATTATTCAGCTATCTGGTTGGCCACGACCCACCGGAGACCAGTGGCTAGCATGACAGCCAACCAATCAGAACAAGTCAGGCCAACATAAACATGAGGACTCGGCAGAAGCAACACTCAGTTGCGCACTATCACCTCGATTGGTGATGAAACATTTGCAACCCAAACTCCTGGCTCAGCGAACAGCCTTACAAACAAGAATTAAATCTTAGCAACACACAGACACACACAAAGTGCTGGAGGAACTCAACAGACCAAACCGCCAAGACCCTTCATCGGGACTGGAGAAAAAAAATGAATAGAGTTAAAAGGTGGGGGGGGGGGGGGGGGAGGCAGCGAGAAGCACAAGGTGATGGGTGAAACCGAGTGGCGGAGGGGTGAAGTAAAGAGCTGGGAAGTTGATTGGTGAAAGAGATACAGAGCTGGAGAAGGGGGAATCTAACAGGAGAGGACAGAAGGCCATGGAAGAAAGAAAAGTGGGAGAAGAGCACCAGAGGGAAATGATGGGCAGGCAAGGAGACAAAGTGGGTGGGGAACGGTGAATGAGAGGGTACGGGGCCATTACCGGAAGTTCAAGAAATTGACGTTCATGCCATCAGGTTGAGGCTACTGAGACACAATATAAAGTGTTGTCCTCCAACCAGAGTAAGGCCTCATCACGACAGTAGAGGAGGCCACGGGTAGACATATCGGAATGAGAAGTGGAATTAAAATGGGTGGCCATGGGGAGATACTGCTTTTTCTGGTGGACAGAGCGTAGGTGTTCAGCGAAGCAGTCTACTGATCTACATCGGGTCTCACCGATATATAGGAGGCCACACTGTGAGCACCAGACATGGTTTATGAACACAACAGACTCACAGGTAAAATGTCGTCTCACTTGGAAGGACTGTTTGGGGCCCTGAATGATAGTGAGGGAGGTGGTGTAGGGGTAGGTGTAGCACTTGTTCTGCTTGCAAGGATGTGCCAGAAGGGAGATCAATAGGGAGGGACAAATGGACAAGGGAGTTGCATAGGGAGCAATCTTGCAAGTAGCAGAAAGTGGAGAGGGGGAAAGACGTGCTTGGTAGTGGAATCCCATTGGAGATGGTGGAAGTTGAAGAGAATTATGTGCTAGATGAGGAAGCTGTTGGGCTGGTAGGTGAGGACAAGAGGGACCCTACCTCTGGTAGGGTGGTGGGAGGATGGGGTGAGAGCAGACGTACGTGAAATAGAAGCGATGTTGGTTGAGGACTGCATGAAATGGATCACACCCCTTAATTGCTTCCAGAGAGGAAAAAAAAATCACCTCCCCTTATATCTGTTGCCAATCAGCATCAATGTGTCCACTACTGATCAGTGAAAAATCCTCCCCTATCGAAACTTCAGCTGCAATGTGTACCACGTGCATAATGCACAGCAGCTTCTCACCTCGGCTACCATGACAGCGCCTCATGCCCCAGCACTAAATGAGCAGCAGGCTCACCTTGTAGCTTCCCTCACATCAGAGTTGTACAGGGGGTAAAAAAAAACAGACCATTCAGCCCACTATGTCAATACCTAACAACGGAAACATCTAGAATTGAAAATAAATGTGTTCACTGATTCTCGTTTCTTTATACCTACTGTGAATGACTACAAGAAAATGAATCTTATGATAGTATATGGTGACATATACGTAGTTTGGAAATAAATTTACTTGTGCTTCAGTTGCTATTCCTTCTCCATTGCCAGGCCTAGATACTGGCACTCACTACCGAAAGCATTATCCATATACTGAACTAAATGGAAAAAGGCACATTCTTAATTCTGTTAAAGATTTCTGTCTGGCATAGTTTAGATGGGCTGAAGAGTCTGTTTTTGTGCTACTGTGCTCTACGACTCTATCTGGTCTGCAATGCTTAACAACCCTAGTTTCTCCTCCTGTGTAAGCTCCAAAAAGTGTGGTGTGTGTAGTATTAGAAGCAATATTTTTATCTTGCTTCTTTTATTTATGTAAAAGTTCATTGATAAACTTCTTGCTTTCATATTCTGTCCTTCAATTTAAAAGAGAAACAAAACGATGAATGCTTTTCTAAACAATCTTCTTGACACCTACAGAGGTTCAAGTAACAGCCCAGGTACTGATGTCAGATTATATTGGTTTATTATATTGATTTGTGTATTCCCTTAAGAAAACTAATCTCGGGGTTGTATGTGGTGACATAAATACTTTGATAATAAATTTACTTTGAACTGGTCTAGTGCCTTCTAGTGAAGAATTCAAGAGCAGCAAGGAACAGTAACTTAAGTTAACACCTTCAAGGACGAAACGTAAGGAACAAATTCCACTCCTCCAAAATATTAATTAGAAAACAAGCCACAGAAATATTCAGAATGACTTTCAAAGTGACTAGCCTTCAGGGAACTGATGGGATTTCAATTCCAGTTTAAATGTATTAAGTCACAAATCTTCATCTATATTGGAACAAATATGTTGACCTTTTCAGACCATCCCAAGATTCAAGACAGTTGATTGTCATCCTTTATGCTAAAAGAATGAAATGATTGTTACTCTGGATCTGACCTAGCTTAAAAAACACTAAGCATAAAACACCATAAACGTGAAAGCAATCCTATAAAACTAAATGTAGAAGTACCTGTCGAGTGTGGTCATATATACACAAGATTAGCTGCTATACGTAGACTGTATAAGTCCGGGGTCACCAACCTTTTTTGCACCACGGACCAGTTTAATATTGACGATATTCTTGCGGACCAGCTGACGGGGTGGGGGGGGGGGGGTGTTAATCACGACCGGAATATAGGTGGTAAGTCAACTATAAGTCACTTATAAGTGGCTAATATACTCAATTTCATCTCTAAAAGGGTTTAATGAATTTAATATTAAACACACAGCGCATATTTTCCTCGCATGAATATAGTGATAAGTCAATTATAACTCACTTATAAGTCAATAGTATCATAACATTTTAAGTAACGTTTGGATATTAAACACACATCGCATATTTTCCTCGTATGAACATATAAAATCATTGCAACACACCAGTGAGAGGACAAGGTTCGAATAAAAGTGCGGCTCGAGGAAACCCTGAGCCCGAATTAGGTTGTCTGTGAATATTTTAGCACCGGGTTCTCCACGAACATTTAGTGTGCTAAACAGGTTTAGAGGCGGCGCCCATCTGTTCGCGCGTTAGTCCAAGTATCAACGGCACTTCTCGCTGGCCATGTGAGATGGCTGGTTACCCGAGGCCAACCAGTGATCACTGGCGCGATGGTATCACTGCGTTTAGGCGAAGGTAATGACTTCGCGTGCGTAATGACCTTGCAAGTGTTCAAGTTCAACAGTGGGCGTGACAGGGAATGAGGAAAGGTGCAGCTGACTCAATATCATTTCATATCGCCAAAACATATCATTTCCTTGCGGCCCGGTGGTTGGGGACCACTGGTATAAGTGACGCTAGGTCAGGGGTTCCCAGCTTTTTTATGCCATACACCAACACCATTAAGCAAGGGGTCCATGGACCCCAGGTTGGGAATCCCTGCTCTGAGTGGAGGAGTATGTGAACATAAGGGGACTCTAGGCAAGAGGAAATCTTATAGGTAGCAGCAGGACACATGAAAACACAAGACAGTGACTCTGTCAGTGTAGAAATCAGGTCTGGAGTGCAAGTGTAAAGTGGCAGTGCATGGGACTGATGAAGGAGGCTGAAGGGCTGTGGCGAGGAGTGGCAGAAGCAGATATAGTGGTGGAGGGGTAGGTTAATGGTCCATCCCCAAGATAAAAATTGCTCTGGCACTAGAAATCCTGCAGATGCTGGAAATTCAAAGCAACTACACACAACATGCTGGAGGAGCTCAACAGGTCCGGAGAATATCTATGGAAATAAAAGGAAAGGAGAAAACTGAATAAAATGGTGGGGTTGGGAAAGAGGAAAGCTAGCATGTGGGTAGTGGGTAGGAAAGGTAAGGGGTTGGAGAAGAAATCTCATAGGAGAGGAGAGTGGACCATGGGAGTAAGGGAAGGAGGAGGGGCACCAAGTGGGAAGTGATAGGTAGGTAAGAAGTAAGGGGAATAGAAGAATAGGGGAGGGGGAGGGATTTTTTTTTTAATTGAAAGGTGAAATAGATATTCAAGCTAGCAGGTTGGAGGCTACCCAGATGTGGTGCTTCTCCTCCACTCTGAGGGTGGCCTTGTCATGGCAATAAGAGCAGGCCATGGACCAACTTGTCAGAACAGGAATCAGAATTAAAATGTTTGGCCACCGGGAGGTTCTGCCTTCGGCGGATGGAGCAGAAGTGTTCAATGAAATGGTCCCCCAATTTACAATGCGTCTCACCGATGTAGAGGAGGCCACAATAGAGCAGCCCTGCAGATTTGCAGGTGAAGTGTTGCCTCACCTGGAAGGACTGCTTGTGGCTCTGAATGGAGGTGAATGGGCAAGTGTAGCACTTTGGCCGCTTTCAGGGATAAGTGCGGGAAGGGAAATTAGTGCAGAGGGATGAATGGACAAGAGAATCACAGGGAGGGAGTGATTCCTGCAGAAAGGGGAGAGTCGGGGGGAAGTTAAAGATATTTTTAGTTCTAGGATCCCTCTGGAGATGGCTAAAGTTGCAGAGAATGATCCTCAGTTACCTTCCTATTAAATGTCTATCCAAACATAGTGCTTTACAGTCCTCTATCATGGACTGTCTGGACAGCAAATTTAATTGAAATTGTTTGAGGTGAGCCTCTGTCTCTTGTTTACAAATGAGATCACTCTGCAAAGCATTAACTCACCAACGCTGTGTAGCCTGACAGATCAGGTGAATTGGGATCAGTTCCCTTCTCAAGAAAACGCTGCACCTTGCTGAATTCACCATTACAGGCAGCTGACCAGATGCCTGCATAGAGGAAGAGGGGAAGTTAAGTCAAAACAATTCACCAGTTATTTATCCAATAGAACTACAGTAACTCCATCTAACTACCATTTTTTCCAGTTACTTCCTACCCAAATACAGATAATTTACAAATACATGACCTATTGAGTTCCTCCAGCATTTTGTGTGTGTTACTCTGGATTTGCAGCATCTACAGAATCTCATGTTTATGACCAGTACTCAAGTGATGCATCTCAAACAATTAGGTTCATTTAGAAACATAGAAAATAGGTGCAGGAGTAGGTCATTCGGCCCTTTGAGCCTGCACCGCCATTCAGTATGATCATGGCTGATCATGCAACTCAGAACCCTGTACCTGCTTTCTCTCCATACCCCCGATCCCTTTAGCCACAAGGGCCATATCTAACTTCCTCTTAAATATAGCCAATGAACCGGTCTCAACTGTTTCCTGTGGTAGAGAATTCCACAGATTCACCACTCTCTGTGTGAAGAAGTTTTTCCTCATCACGGTCCTAAAAGGCTTCCCCTTTATCCTTAAACCGTGACCCCTCGTTCTGGACTTCCCCAACATCGGAAACAATCTTCCTGCATCTAGCCTGTCCAATCCTTTTAGAATTTTATATGTTTCAATAAGATCCCCCCTCAATCTTCTAAATTCCAGTGAGTATAAGCCTAGTCGATCCAGTCTTTCTTCATATGAAAGTCCTGCCATCCCAGGAATCAATCTGGTGAACCTTCTTTGTACTCCCTCTATGGCAAGAATGTCTTTCCTCAGATTAGGGGACCAAAACTGCACACAATACTCTAGGTGTGGTCTCACCAAGGCCTTGTACAACTACAGTCCCTCAGTTCTACTGCTTCTACGTTGGATTGCTGTTTCTGAAATGGCTGCTAAGACCAATGGACTCTACAAGAAACAGAGCTATAGATGCTTAAAAGGGTTGGTGGGTGGTTTGCGATGTGGTGCACCTCTTTCACCATTTACAGAGAGCTTTTGTTTGCTTCTATTGTAGCTCTGTCATGGCCACTAGCCTCCTCACCACTGAGGATATCTTCATCACGCGATGCATCAAAAAAGGCAGCATTCATCATGAAGGACCCATACCATCCAGAACGTGCAACTCTCATAAGACTTGTTGGTAAATATAAAGTAGAAAGATGTGATCATTTAGGTGTTTGTCAGACCTCTGTTTTACCAATGCCAATTACTGTCCTACGTACACTGTCTAGTATGAAAGGATCAGAAAACGTGACAAAGCATTGTAAACTCAGCCAGCTCCATCATGGCCACTAGCCTCCCCATCATCGAGGCTATCTTCAAAGGGGATGCCTCAAAAAGGGAGCATCCATCATTAAGAATCCTAATCACCCAGGCCATGCCATCTTCTCACTACTACCACCAGGGAGAAGGTATGAGAGCCTAAAGACACCCACTCAATGCTTTAGGAACAGTTTATTTCCCTCTACCATCAGATTTCTGAAGAGTCCATGAACACCACCTCACTATTTTGCTTTTGTTTGGCATAATTTATTTAATATTTCTACCTGGAACATAGTATTTTTATATATTACACTGTACTGCTGCCACAAAACAACAAATTTCATGACACATTGTATGTCTCAGATTTGGATTCAAGGTTCTTGGTGTCATTCTGAATGCACCTTCTCCACTTTGAGCAATTGTGGACCAGGAATTCCCAAGAATCTGTAAGATGCTTCATTTTCTCAAGGAGGCCTTGAACATATGCATGAATCCATTCCTCTGTCTGCCTGGTAATCCCTTACCAGGAAAGAATTTAAAATGTTCATTTTGAAGTTTAATGCCAGGCATACAGGCAGCATGGCCCACCCAGCATATAAATCAGAGACTCAATAGCAAAAACATTGATTTCAAGAGTATGCAACTATTGCTTTACTTAATCTTCCCATGAATTTGGACAGCATCGATGAATTCTCTAGAGCTTCAAGGTGCCTGTTGTTGGTAGTTCAGATGTTAGAAGCATATAGGAGGGTAAGATCATCACCAGTAAACCATGAGCTATGGCTCCTGGGTTTAAGGTTTTCCCTCCCTGTAGGTGATGTGAAATTGATCACATATACATAAAAAAATACAAATTCCTTCTTCTCCAGCCCTTAACCTTTCCTCACACACCTGGCATTACCTATCACCTTCCAGCAATCATCCTTACCCTCCTCCTACCTTTTTATTCCTGAATCTTCCCCCTTACTTCCCAGTCCCGAAGAAGGGTCTTGGCCCAAAACGTCGACTGTTTATTCGTTTCCATAGATGCTGCCTGACCTGCTGAGTTCTTCCAACATTTTGTGTGTGTTGCAGTGAAATACATGATTTGTGTTTAAAACCAACATTTCAGATGATGCACTGGGGCACAGCCTGCAAGTATCCCCACCACATTCCAGTGCCAACGTAGCATGCCCATAATGTTCAGCAGAACAACAGAAGCAGCAAAAACAACTTAAAGAATGACAACGGCAAAAGAAGCCCCTCTCCCACCGTCACACACACAGGCCTCTATCCCCAGGACAGGACATCTCTGGGTCTCCAGCCCTTGGCCCCAGACTCTCAGCTGTCAGGCCTCTACCTCCAGACTCGCCTTTGCTGAGAGGCAGATTCTGAGGTACCACAGATAAAAATGGTATAAAAGATTCACGGTACATGTATTAGCAAGGTATGTATGCAGTATACAACTCAGATTAATCTCTTCTAGACATCAATGAAACAAAGAAAACCATGGAAGCTGTTCAGAGAAACATCAACACCCCCAGCCACGCACAAAAAAAATCATGCAAACAGCAACAAGAACATCAACCACCCTTCCATTGAATAGATACCTAATCAATCAACCAAGCTGTGTCCACTCTACCAATACAACAAAATCTAGGCTGATATAATCTTTATTTAGTAGTTGTGGGGGGCGTGATTCTTGGACTTCTGTATTTTCAGCTCTTGCTGCTTTTTAAGGGTGGATATAAAAGATTGCAAAGCTCTGGTAAATGAGATGGAGGGACATCTCTGCTACCCTGACCAATACCCTTCAAAGTAACATTGCCACAAGAAAGCAGCATCCACCAACAAGGACCCCCACCATCCAGGCATGCTCTCTTCTTGCTGCTACCATCAGAAAGATAGTACAGGAGCCTTAGATCCCACACCACCAGGCTCAGAACATTATTATCCTGTAACCATCAGGCTCCTGAACCAGCATGGATAACTTCACCAACTTCATCTCTGAAATTATTTCATAACTTATGGACTCACATTTAATGACTCTACAAGTCATTTTCTCTATATTCTTATTAATTTATTATTAGGGTTTTTGTCTTCTTATACATATTGGTTGTTTTTCCATCTTTATGTAGCTTTTCACTGATTCTATTGTGTTTCTTTGCATTAAATGTGAATACCCGCAAGAAAATGGTGTACATTGATAATAGATTTACTGTGAAAGTACTTCGAGTACAACACTGCCCATGAAAAACAGAAGCATAGTAGTTAGCACAATGGTTTACAGTACAGGCAACCTGGTTTCAATTCATGCTGCTACCTGCAAAAGTTTGTACGTTCTTCCCATGACTATGTTGGTTTCCTCCGGGTGTTTCAGTTTCCTCCCTCATTCCAAAGACGTACAGGTTGGTCATTGTAAATTCTACGGTGATTAGGCCAGGATTAAATTGGGGATGTGGCTCAAAGGACTAAAAGGGCCTATTCTGTACTGTATCTCAATAAATAAATTAATAATAATGACGACAACACTAGGACATTCTGTGAATGACAAAATAAAAGTGAAATTTTACCTTTGATTCAATGTGAATTTGTAAGAGTGTAGATAAGTTTTCCACTGAAGAAATTTTGAGAAGAAACCATCATGCCAGTACACTGGATACATCAAGGTACAAGAACAAGATAAGACACCTAGTTGAGTGTTACCACAAGAAACTCTCACTCAATGTCAGTAAAACAAAACACTTGTTTGTTGACTTCAGGAAGGGGAAGGAGGACAAAAATATGCTGGTCTACATTGGGGGAAATCAGCAGTACAGAGTTAATAGCTTTAAATTCCTGGGCATTAAAGGTTCAAAGGTGTATTTCATTATCAAAGTATGCAGAACACAACTCTGAGATTCATCTTCTCCAGATAACCATGAAATACAGAAAATCATGGAGTTGTGGAAAGAAGACATCAACCCCCACACATGAATAAGAAAAAGAAACAAAACTCACAATCCCCAACCCCTCCCTTGCACCAAAACTAACAGATCGCCCACCTGGACATGGCAGCTAAAACATCAAACCCCCTAACCTCCAAGCCCCTCCCATGTAAAAAAAAAAGCAATGACAATAACATCATACCCCTAACTCCTCTCTTATACACAAAAATGTAACAGATCGCTCATGTAAAAAAAACAAGAACATCAGACCCCAAACGCCCAACTCCTTCCTCACTCAAAAATTAACATATCACCCACCCATTAATGAATCAGGTTTATTATTACTGTAATATGTCATGAAATGTGTTAACTTAGCAGCAGCAGTTCAATACAATACCTAATATACAAGAAAAAAATAATAAATATATCAATTACAGTATACGTATATTGAATAGATCAAAAATCATGCAAAAAGAAACAAATAATATATATTTAAAAAGTGAGGTAGTATTCAAGGGTTCAATGTCCATTTAGGAATTGGATGGCAGAGGAGAAGAAGCTGTTCCTGAATCGCTGAATGTGTGCCTTCAAGCTTGTGTACCTCCTATCTGATGGTAACAGTGAGAAAAGGGCATGCCCTGGCTGCAAGAGGTCCTTAATAATCCCTTTATGAAACACCACTCCTTGAAGATGTCCTGGGTACTTTGTAGACTAGTACCCAAGATGGAGCCGACTAAATTTACAAACCTCTGCAGCTTCTTTTAGTCCTGAGCAGTAGCCCCCCTCCCCCCCCCATACCAGACAGTGATGCAGCCTGTCAGAATGCTCTCCATGGTACATCTATAAAAGTTTTTGAGTGTATTTGTTGACATACCAAATCTCTTCAAACTCCTAATAAAGTATAGCCGCTGTCTTCCCTTCTTTATAACTATCGATATGTCGGGACCAGGTTAGATCCTCAGAGATCTTGACACCCAGGAACTTGAAACTGCTCACTCTCTCCACTTCTGATCCCTCTGTATGCAGCAAGAAACATTGGCTGGCTCAACCTAGGCCTGGCACAAAACTGACAGCACAAGGAAGGTGCCTTTACTTTTTTTTGCATGGTTCAGCTTGTCACCAAACACTTTGACAACCACACTGCATCACTAAATTAGAGAAAAAAAGAACCTTCTACAGATGTACTATTTATTTATTTGATTTAAAGATACAGCATAGGAACAGGCTTTTCAGGCCCAATGAGCCTGTGCTACCCAATTACGTCCATGTGACCAATCAATCTACTGACCCAGATGCTTTGGAATGGGTGAGGAAACCCAAGCTGACATGGGGAGAAAGTACAAACACATTACAGTCGGGCAGAATTGAATCCGGGTCACTGGTATTAGCGGTAAACTAATGTGCCACTCTGTTGAAAGTTTCCTGGCTGGTTGCATCATGGTCTGGTATGGCAATTCGAATGCACAGGAACATCAGAAACCGCAGAGAGTCGTGGACGCTGCCTAATACACCACAAGCTCATCACTTCCCACTGGGGGTAGAATCATGGGACATGAGGTACAGAAGCCTGAAGTCATACACCATAAGGTTCAATAACAGCTTTCCTTTTACCATTTGGTCTTGAACCAGCTGCACAACCTTAATCACTACAGTTTAGCAACTAAAAATACTAGAGATTCTGCAGATGCTGGACATCTTGAGCAACCCACACAAAATGCTGGAGAAACTCAGCAAAGTAGGCAGTATCTAAAGAGGGGGATAAATAGTCAACATTTTAGGCCAGGGCCCCTGAGGCTGCTTGACTTGCTGCGTTCCTCCAGCATTTTGTATGTATTGAGCTACACTATGACCACTTTGCATTAAAACATTTTTTGTTCTATTTGTGTTCTTTCTTGTAAAAATTGTGTATATAATTAGTTTTTCTCATGAATGCTGTTTATACAAGCCATTGACGCTGCTGAGAGTAAGTTTTTCCATTGCACCCATACATAGATGTACTCATGCATAAGACAATAAACTCAACTTTGACTTTACACCATCCTAGAAGAAAAACCGAAATGCTGTTCTACCTCTGTCAAAATCCATTTCCTCTAATGTCTGATGTACACTTCTGGGGACCGAGGAGTCAATGGAACAGCAGGTACAATCCAAACTATGGTGAGCTGATGCCATAGTTCTTGCTGAAAGTAGGAGCTGTGGCCCATAGACCAGTAAATCTCAGCTACAAGAGGAAAAAGTAAATACATTTAACAAGTTGTTAACTGAATTAATTAAAATTCACAAGTTTGATCTCACCCTCCTTCATCTCAGCCGGTTTGCCTTAGACCATAAGACACAGAAACAGAATTGGGCTAGTTGGCCCATCAAATCTGCTTTGCTATTCCATCATGGCTGATTTATTTTCTCTCTCTGCCCCTTTCCCCTGCTTCTCCCTGTAATCTTTAACACCCTTATTAATCAAGTACAATCTCTGCTTTAAATATACCCAATGCCTTGGCCTCCACAGCTGTCTGACAGTGAATTCCACAGATTCACCACCCTCTGGCTAAAGAAATTCCTCATCTCTGTTCTAAAGGGACATGCTTGTATTTTGAGGCTGTACCTATTTAATGCATTGTTTTCCCGCTATCACAGCAAAGATTAAACAACATTTTTTGTTCTTTGCAATATCTAATTTTACACTTTGTTATTGACTCTAACCATAGCACCTAGATAGCAGTTAGGCTTCTAGCTCTTTGCGGGGCAAGATGTTTACAGTGATCTGTCTCTCACACACAGTGGAGGAATTAGTGTCCTTCAAAATGTTGAAGCAGCAGTCGTAATATATTTGCGAGCAAACTTGTTGGCCTCAAAAAAAACCTTCCAGCTTTGAGAATTGATTTGGAGTTGATGCTGTAACTCAACTTGACAACTGGAGTACCTGCTGTTAGTAACTATGGATTACAATCGGCTGCAGGTCCCGCTATCACCTCTCTAAGATAATGGTGACGACAATGGAACTCAGTGCCAAAGGACCAGAAGGAAATAGCAGGAATACACTTACAGGAACGTTGAGCAAGTTCATGAGTGGGAAAGGAATTCAATGTATGCTGAGGACAAAAGGCAAGTCTATGTGGAATTAAAATAATCACGGATCGGTTTCTAGAATTATATAAAGCAATTTATTTCTATAATAGACCAATCGGCCCAACTAACCAATTCTGCTGAACTCCACTCTCCGATCCCTTAACTCCTACATCTTAAGCTAGCCTTTAAATCTATCCGTAATTATGCCCCGTAGAATTGAGTTCTAAATCTCTCTAGGTAAAGATATTTATAATGAATTCCCAGGTTTGATTTTTCGATGACAGTTGTGCTATCCCCCTGAACTGGAGGACAACTGTTTACTGGGCACTTCACGCCATAAATGCAGGCCTCGCAACTAGATCTCGACCACAATTGGTCAGCATGGCTCGTTCATACAACACACACAAAATGCTGGAGAAGGCACACGAGTGAATCAGCAAATGCTGGAAATAAATAAAAACACAAACTGCTGGCAGAACTCAGCAGGCCAGACAGCATCTATGGGAGGAGGCAGTGACGACGTTTCGGGCCGAAACCCTTCATCAGGAGTCATGCTGGAGAAACCCAAGTAGCACCTATGGAAAAGAATAAACAGTCGACGTAGAGGAAAAGATGAGGTCCTGATGACGGCTCTCGTCCGTATTCCTTCCCATAGACGCTGCCTGGCCTGCTGAGTTCCTCCAGCACTTTGTCTGTGTTGCTTGCATTTCCAGTACGTGCACAGTTTCTCTTGTTGGTGATGGCTCGATCAAACCTCGCGCCAACATTTTTCGCCGGACTTTAATGTGTCTGGTGTCCTGCATTCTGTCGGGTAAACTCATCCAGAAGCTGTCATATCATTGCGGGAAATACCAAACAAGCTACCGATGGAGGTTCTAATTCCACGATTCCCTTGGTCTTCGATAGTCTGCCAAATCCGGACTTTAAATGTTCCTTTCCACAGGTACTGCCTGATTCATAGAGTTCTCAAATTCTCAAAGCATTTTCAAATTTAAGAAACTATTTCGACACCATTTTTAAAAAGGCTGCGTCAATGCAAGGACCTCCAGTTTGAGACTCTAGGTCTTGTGGAGTTCACGAACTTGGGATCAAAGTTACTTGGCGCTACAACACCAAGTTTCATAAAATGATAACCTTAACCACGAAGTGGCCCGTTGTCCAAATCCTGGAAGCGTTATAAAATCGAAGACTGGAAAGATCCGGCCTACTGAATATGGCCGCCAAAGCAGTGTGCACTTACAGACAAATCCCGGCGAAGCAACACTTCCTATAGCACCATCGTCGGAATAACAGCAGTCTAAACTCAGACCATTTCAACGTGCAAACATCTCCGTTTTACTCACCTCTTACAGATCAAAGCAATCCGACATGACTAACTGAAAAGATACAACCAAATGCGCAGCCAATCAGAGCGGTGGGGCGGGGCCTAAATTGAAGAGTTTAAAAACCAGGCGAGCTGGGGGGGGAATTGGAATTCCTCATCGGCTACCGGTGCCTGATTGTTTGTTTTTAACCACATTCACGAATAATTACTTTTTAACACTGACATTGTATGCGAACACCACATAAGTAAACGCATGTTAACTTACTTTGATTAAATCGATCTTCAGACTACGGGTTGTATTGCGGTGTCCCTTCACGAATCTCAAACAATGTTCAACGCCACATTATTCTCCTCTCGAAACGCTGAGGGTTTTTAAATCGGGCACATTGCAGGTAGTGTTTCCTGCCAGTACCTCTGTGCACTATGTAATGCTTCCCAGACTCAGTTATATTGTTAGGCCAATATAAATTTCTTCTGAGATCAAAGCCGTGCGATGAGTAGGTTAAAATGTTTGTACTGTGCTGTTATGTTTTATGACTTTTCTCATTTCTGGTCGTCTTGACTAGTTGAAGTCCTGGGAAGAGGTGGAATGTGTTTCCACAGCCCATTCAAGGTTCAAAGTAAATTTATTTTCTCCTTACATTACCCCGATATTCATTTTCTTGTGGGCATTCACAGTAAAACAAAGGAATACAATAGAGTCGATGAAAAACTACAAAGCCTGACAATTTGCAAAAGAAGACAAACTGAGCAAATACCCAAAATTATAAGTAAATATTGTGAGCTTGAATTGTAGAGTCCTTGAAAGTGAGTCTATAGGTTGTGGAACCAGTTCAGAGTTGAGGTGAGTGAAGTTATCCACACTGGTTCAGAGCCTTATGATTAAAGGGTAAAAACTGTTCCTGAACGTGGTGGTGTGGGACCTGACACCCCTGTGCTTCTTTCCCTGATGCACCATCAATAACTCTCGGAGACGTGAGGCGAGATATCGGCTTTTATTAGCAGTCAGCGGGGGGGGCGTGTCCAGACAGGTATATGTAGTTCACCACATTCCCGATGGCAGCAGTGAGAAGAGAGCATGTCTTGGATGGTCGGGGCGCTTGATGGATGGGTGCGGCTTTCCTATGGCAGTGCACCGTGTGCATGTGCTTTCGCTGTGATGGACTTACGTATCATAAGAAGAGGTGCCAGGTGGTGACGCTGCGCACTATTCTACATGGCATTGAAGACGAAATGTTGCTGTCTAGTCCTTTTTAAGGTGAGAATTCCATCATTCTCCTGTTGAGTCCCGCATGGGGAGAAATTGTCCTTTACAGGTGGTGCACCATCAATAACTCTCCCAGACGTGAGGCGAGAGATATAGGCTTTTATTAGCTGGAAGAGAGAGCACCCTCAGCAGCAAGAGACCACCACACAACATCCTGGAGACTGAGGGAGGAGCAGTGCCTCCAATCACCTTTATACCGGGGTCTGTGGGAGGAGCCACAGGAGCAGTCAGCAGAGGGGCGTGTCCAGACAGGTATATGTAGTTCACCACAGCAGGTCACAATCCAAACATATTATGAAGGCAGCAGACTATGAGTTGTTTTGTTTTAAGAAAAAGGAAATTAATATTCTTACAAAACACAAAATGCTGGCAGAACTCAGCAGGCCAGACAGCATCTATGGGAGGAGGTAGTGACGACGTTTCGGGCTGAAACCCTTCATCAGGAGTGAAATAACATGGGATGGTCGAGGGGGGATAAGAAGTGGGTACCCCAGCCCCCCCTTACCCCATCCCTATCTATAATTTTAGTCTGGTTCTCTTTCTCTCTCTTTCCCCCCCTCACTACAATCTCCCCCCAGCCCCACCTTCCTTTCTCTTTTATTTTCCATAATTCTCCACCTTCCCCCTAGTCCATTTCCCTCCGGCCTATCACTTCCCAGCTCCCTACTTCATCCCTCCGCCCACTTCTTATCCCCCCTCGACCATCCCACGTTACTTCACTCCTGATGAAGGGTTTCGGCCCGAAACGTCGTCATTACCTCCTCCCATAGATGCTGTCTGGCCTGCTGAGTTCCGCCAGCATTTTGTGTTTTTGTTTTTATTTCCAGCATCTGCAGATTCACTCGTGTTGAAATTAAAATACTTGATCATTTAAGGAAATCGCCACCAAATTCTTTCAATTTACTTTGTTTTTGAGATACAGCGTGGAGTAGTCCCTTCTGCCCTTCAAGCCACGTTGCCCGGCAACCTCTGATTTAACCCTAGTCTAATCACAGGACAATTTACAATGACCAATTAACCTTGCTGGTACGTCTTTGAGCTGTGGGAGGAAACCAGAGCAGCCGGAGGGAACTCATTGTCATCCAACTGTTACAAAAAGAAACAAAATTACAAATGTCCTTAAACAAAGGAAACCTGACATTTTTACAGACAGAACACTGACGTTGCGTTGACATCTCTGGCTCTGAATTGAAACAACAGTTTTATTCAGCTGTTACAATCAAGGCCTTTTCCCATCATGTTGCAGATGCAGATAAAGATAGACAAGAAGTGTCAGGTACAGCCCGTCTTGAGAATTTCTTGTTCATGTTCTCTTCTTGCAGTCCTGTGATGATAAACCTGATTCATTTCAGCTTTTTAAGGTGAGAAGTTTTTTTTTAAACGCAGAGTTGTGAGTGTCTGGAATGCATTCCAAGGGGTGATAGCAGAGGCATTACAATTTAAGAGGCTCTTCGACAGACACATGGAAGTGTTTATAATGAAGGGATATGAACATTGAGTAAGTAAAAAAGATTAGTTAGGCATGTAATCTTAGTTTGGCATTTTATTGTGGGTCAAGTGACTTGTTCCTGTGTTGTACTGTTTTGTGTTCTATTCAATAATTATCTTTCCCCCTAACATTACAACTGGGAGATTGAGTGAAAGTGGTGCCTCAGAAAGTCAAGAGGAAATGGTTGGGCTTTTATTGTTTGAGGTTATTCATTTACATTTATGGTACATAATTATACTGGACAACAATTTTTTTTTGAAAGTGTAGCTTCCTCGGATTTTTTTTGTTTACAATTGTCACACCTCACTCTCAGGTGTGGGTAAGCGTGTATGACTAGGGTCACCAGTTGAAAAAAAACAACAGCACATTAGTGCAAGAGGATTTATTTAGTGCTAGGTTTAAAAAAAAAGGCAAAAGCTGTGAAGAAAAAAAAATTACAAATAGACAAATGAAAACAAACGTACAAAAATTTACAAATATACAAAGGCTTTCTGTACACCCCACTTTGTCGTTAATTTTCCAATATAACTGTTTTCCAACCTCTGCACCCCTCAGCAAAGCCAACTAAGTAAGGCCTGTTCCCACTAACCCAGGCATTATTTTCGGATGCCCCAAACTGTCCCTCAGGTCTTTTGGGGCCGTCTGGTTGTCTACAAACCAATGTAATGGTATGAGTGAAAATAAATTAAACTGTTTGGTATGCCGGTGTCTAGAATCCTTATTTTTATGAGTTATAAACCAGCAAAGCATATTAACTGAAGGGATTGTTTTGATTAGCCAAGCTAAGCCAGTGATTGTTTTACTGTTGGGATGTGTAAATGGTAAACTCCCAAGAACTGCAGAACGGGAGGGCAAAGTGTGTGAACTACTGGGAAAACTAGACCAAGGACAGAACAAGGAGGAATGACTAAGGGGCATGGTTAGCAGGAGAATTAGCATTGCCAACCTGTTCTATCACAATGATAGACCACTTGAAGCTGAACACAAATATAATTTCAGACTACTTGTATCACATAGGAATTGGAGAAACAGGAAGTTTATTATTGAATATAATCCTTTTAATTGCATGGCGGTGCTGATGCTTTGAACTAAGCTAAGAATGTTTTGTTAATGATTTTCACTTGGACTCAGTGTCTGAAGCTTCTTGCTTACGTGTCCAACAATAATCAGCCAGATTTGATGGATTCCAGTTGTCCTGACACCGTTTCTCCATGACGGCAATGTCCTGGTGAAACCTTTAACCATGCTCATCACTAACAAGGCCAGGATTTGCAGGGAAGAAGTCTAACTGGGAATGCAGAAAATGACACTCTAGTTGCACATCATGGTTTTGTATGCTTGAAGCATGTTGTTGATCGGCTGCACGTAGTTTGGTGCTCTGTAGTTGCCAAGAAAATTTTCAACAGCATCCTTGAATGCCTTCCATGTGATTTTCTCCAGTCCTACCAGAACTTAATCAAATTGCCTGTCATTGATGCTCTGTTTGATTTGTGGACCAACTAAAATCCATTCCTTAACCTTGGCATCAATTACTCTGACTTGAATTATGAATTGAAATAACAAATAAAGGAGATTTCAAAAAACTGGCGTGTGCTGTGGAAATTTCATGGTGATTTTCATGATTAGCAGCCCAAGATCCATGACGCATCCAGAATTATTCAGAAAGCAAAATCTTTGTTGTGCAGTGTAATCATCAGGCCATGCGTGAATGTTGCCTAAAGATGAATGTTATTTGTCATATATACAGTGAAATCATTTGTGCTTCAATGACCAGCACATTCTGCTCACAAGTGTTCCCATTCTTCTGGTTCCACCACAGTACACCCACAGTTTTCTAACCACTAACCCTTGGAACGTGGGAGGAAACCAGAGCACCTGGAGGAAACCCGTGCAGTCACAGGGAGAACATATAACCTCATTACGGTGGCAGGAATTAATCCCTGGCTCTGTAAAGTGATTGCGCTAACCACTACACTACTGTGCCACCTCTAAAGTATGGAATGATTCACTGTACTCACTGTAGTTTGGGCTCCTTTATCAACACTCCCAGGAATGGAACCGAATACTATACAAGCATTCGTAAATAGCAAGTGCCTGACTTAATTATGGCGGGGGCTGGCATTGATTGAACCAAGGATGTCTTCCTGAGGAATTCCAACTAATGGCTTGGAGCTGGCAAAAACAAACCCTTTCCTTTCAAATTTTCCCTTTGATCAACTGATCCATATTTTATACTGTTAAGTCACATCTAACATGTACTTACACAACAAATTTACTTTGAACTTTGAAGAATGCAGAGATGTGAATTCCTTATAATGATCTTGCCATGGTGACCACAGAGGTGTCAGCTAACATCTCACCATAGGGTAGCATAGTAATTAGCACAACGCTTTACAGTACCAGCGACCTGGGTTCAATTCCTGCTGTTGTCTGCAAGGAGTTTGTATGTTCTTCCGTTACTGCGTGGATTTCACCCGGGTGCTCTGGTTTCCACCCACAGTCCAATGACCTACCTGTTCGTAGGTTAATTAGTTGTTGTAAATTGTCCCATGATTAGGCTAGGATTACACTGCAGGATTGCTAGGTGTGTGGCTCAAAGCGCCGATTCTGCACTGTCTCTCTATAAATAAATGAATAAATAAATACATACATACATACATAAATAAGCGGACAGGAGTGAGCTCGCTCTACATTGTCAATTCTGCACTTAGTAGTATTTCTTTTCAGTCAGCAAAAAATAAATAAAATTACTTAGTAAACTACAAAATTGGGAGAATGCAAAGCCCTTTGCATTTTGAGGACACAATGATGGAAGACCAAAATACAATTCCTTATGTAGGTAGAATTTATTCCGAGCACTTCCCAGAAAACTGTCAGTTTCAAAATTGCCAGGCAGGAATAAACCAATTAATGCTCTCTGTACATCCACATGGTTTTTTGAGGTACTGTATAACATGATCCATTAGAAATCTGGAAATCTGAAGTGATCCTGATAAAGTAGTGTCAACACAGTTAACTTTGCTCGGTCTCCCTGTGATCTGAACAATAGAACGGAGGAATTTAAATGCTTAGACTCCAAAGAGCTGTAATTGCTCTTATCAGCATGGGAGCTTCTCTGACAGAACCGACTGCAGTACAGTATCTACTACACTCCAGAATATATTGACTGCCAAGCTCAAATTTGCAGGGTGACCTTGACAAAGCAATAGCTTTGGAAACCTACTCAGACATTTGGGTAACAGAAAGCAAATACAGGCATTTTAGCTGCTGGCAAAAGGCACTCCCTTCTGGGTACCACTACGCCAAGCCAGTCTGGAACTTGAGTTGGTGGCAGTAAATGGGTCAGATTGTTGTACCATGTCTAATATACTGCCTCCTAGATTGTGTACTTTTACAAGCAGCAGAGATCAGTGCTTCACCAAATCAGAGTTGTATTTTAGGATCCCAATGCTCAAATCAGTGAAGCCTGGAACGTCAGAATAAATCAGTGGTTTTAGGAAGAGAATGTATGGAGGAACTTGTTGTCCAGTCCAGAAGAGTCAAGAAATGTTGTAGTTGTATCAATTGAATGTAAAGTGCTAAATCTTGGGAAATGATAACACTCTCCCTAAACCAGGAGTGGAGATAGGGAGTACCTGAATTTATAATTTAGGGTCCCATTTCAGTGCAATGTTGAGGAAGTGCTGCACTGTCACAGATAGTCTTCAGGGTAAGCTATTAAAAAGTGATTGTAGATAATTCCATGGCATTATTTTAAATAGCACACTCATTTACTTGTTTAAGTCAGTTTTTAATCCCCTTACCAACATGATAAAACTAAGATTATCTGGTTATAATCTTGTTGGTATTTGTGTGTCCTTGCAGTTCACAAAATGGCTACCACAATGCCACACAAATCTAAGGTGTTTAAACTTTCAAAATACTTAATTGGCTTGAAAACACTTTCAGATGTCCTGAGTTTGTGAACGGTTCTATATAAATTGCAAGCTTAAAAAATGCTGCATTTTAAAGGGTCCCAATATAGAATTAGCAGAAATGGCCATCTACCTTTTCCTATTAATTCTCTCCCCTGAGATAGAAGGTTGCAGGTTTGAGCTGCACTCTGGTATATAATCAAATGATCCTAGTTGACAATATACTGCAGTATGGAAGGGTAATGTACACCTTTGAAATGAGACCACGGGTGCTTTACAAGTGAATATACTAGATTCTGTATAAAGATTCAAAAGGCAGTAGATTGTCATGGTCAACAATCCAACCCTAACCACACAAAAAAACTGCAAATAGTTTCATTTGCAGTTAGTGGGACTTTGTTTTCCTGTTGAATAGTAGCTTCACTCAAAAAAAACTTGTGAAGTATTCTGAGACATTCCAAAGACCCAACGATATAAACACAGAATTACTCAGTTCCCACTGTCTCCTGTTCACACAACAAACAGACCACTGACAGGAGATACTATAAATGATTTATCTTTTTAAAAAGTTACCATAAAGTTGAAAATTCTTGTCTTTTCAGTTCTGAAGGTAACATTTAGAAAGCTTCAAAGCAAAGCAAAAATCTGCAAACGGAATGACTTAAAATGCTGGAAATAATCAGCAAGTCAAAGCCTCTCTCTTGATTCGCCAGACCTGTGGAAAGGTAATTGAGTTCTCTTACCAGAGATGCTGCCTAACCTGTTGAGTATTTTCAGCTTTTATTTTACATTTTAGAAAGTGTACTCCTCTTTCCCTGACAGAAATGAATCACAGGTGTCAAATGGCTGTGAGGAAACAAATGTTTCTCCTCAGCTGTACGCTCTTGCAGTCTTGTCACCGTCCTAGTAAAAATGTCTTTGTGACAAATACAACAAACTTAAATAACAAATTCCCTACTTTTGTGAGATGAGATATACCTTTCTTTGGATCCTTGTCACAAGTATATATGCCACAAGCACATCTTAGAAAAATTAAGCCAAATACGAAGAACATGTTAAAATGACTCCACAGTCTGTGTATATTGAGTCTCCCAGGCAATGAGCAAAATACAAATTCATATGCTCATGCAATGAATCTTTTAAATACTATGATGTGTTTTCATACTCTATATTGTTGATACTTTGGGCTGAAATTGCATAGGATTAAATATGTCAAGCGGCTTACAACTCAGTCCATGAGTTTGCTACCCAGAGGTTCCAAATGTGTGCAGTTTTGAGCCACACTCCAGGATCTTGCAGACTTTCTTTTGTGTCCCATTTGAACGCTGTGGTGGACTCTCTTTAATTCCTCTACCTGTACAGGTGGTATTAGTGAAGACCGCATGAAGCCCAGATTTCAGTGAATATTGACAGTGGCTAGGGAAGGACTGAGTTCAACAGTCTGTTCTGGGGAGGTTTGCTGCTCTCGATATTCAATATGTCCATTCCGGTGGTGACCATACTCAAACTTAATCCTCATTTCTCCAATCTTTGATCGAGGCAAAATATCTGGAATCCATTCAATGATAAAAGGAGTGGGTTCTTTCTGGTCAGGGGACATGTTCCCTGGATGAGAATGAAAATTCAACAATGAATTTCACAAAAGGCATCATGATTCAAGACTCAAGATCATTTCAGTCGTTCTTCAGCACATGAATGTAAAGAAGAATGAAACAGAAACACAGAAAACCTACAGCACAATACAGGCCCTTCGGCCCACAATTCTGTACTGAACATGTACTTACTTTAGAAATTACTTTGGGTTACCCATAGCCCTCTATTTTTCTAAGCTCCATGTACCTATCTAGGAGTCTCTAAAAAAACTCTAACGTACCCACCTCCACCACTGTCACCCGCAGCCCATTTCACGCACTCAACACTCTCTGTGTAAAAAAAAACTTACCCCCAACATCTCCTCTGTACCTACTTCCAAGCACCTTAAAGCTGTGCCCTCCTGTGTTAGCCATTTCAGCCATGGGAAAAAGCCTCTGACTATCCACATGATCAATGCCTCTCATCATCTTCCCGTTCCTAACCTCCACCCACTCAGACTCCATAGACAACCCCTCCATGACTTCTTCCCTCTCTGCAGCCGTGACACTATCTCTGATTAGCAGTGCCACGCCCCCACCTCTTTTGCCTCCCTCCCTGTCCTTTTTGAAACATCAAAAGCCTGTCCCTGAGCCATCCAAGCCTCTGTAACGGCCACAATATCATAGCTCCAAGTACTGATCCACGCTCTAAGGCTAAGCTCATCCGCTTTGTTCATAATACTCCTTGCATTAAAATAGACACATCTCAAACAATCTGAGAGCATCCCTTCTCTATCACCTGCCTATCCTCCCTCTCACACTGTCTACAAGCTTTCTCGATTTGTGAGCCAACCGCCCCTTCCTCTGTCTCTTCATTTTGGTTCCTACCCCCCAGCAATCGATTCTTACTCCGGATACAATGCATTAAAAAAACATAATAAGCAAAAAGAATTCAATAAAAAACAAAAAAAAAGAAACCACAATAAAAATAAATACAAAAATCAATTCTTTAAAACACAATGTAGAAGTAACTGTTGCTTTAAATTTCAATGATCTGCTCGCTGATATATGACTGAGTTTAGCCAAAACTTGTTTTATCCCAGGACATACATCGACAAAAAAGGCTTTAAATAATTCATGGTGTGCCCATCATACCCAGTGCTTATAATGTGACACCCTGCTCTAGTTAACCTCGGTTTCAGTTAACCAAGAAGGTAGAGGTAATCTCAATGCATTTCTGGGTATCAATTATCTGTCTGCAGAACTTGCTGAGAGACTCCAGCAAAGTCATTTTCCTTTGTCAAGATTGATGGAATTATTGATTTGGTACCTCAGGCATGCCCTCTGCCTCCCTGAAAAAATTTCACCCGCACTCTCCTTCTTACCAATGAGAATTCCTATACAGTAGATCCCTTACATCCAAAATGCTGGAGGAACTCAGTAGGTCAAGCAGCTTAGCCCTGATAGGACATAGCCCTGAAGGGTCTTGGCCCAAAACATTGACTGTTCATTCCTCTCTATAGATGCTGCCTGACCTGCTGAGTTCCTCCAGCATTCTGTGTGTGTTGCTCTGGATTTCCAGGATCTGCAGGATGTTTATCTTTAGCTCCCTTTTAACATTAACTGCCACTTTTACCCATCCTTTGCCTCTCTATTCCCTCTTTTATTTCACCATTTGATTTTCTGTAATCTTATTTGTGTAAATAACCAGCATCTGTCATATACAGAGAAAATTTACAAGAATGTTACCAGGTCTGGAGGACCTGAGTTATAAATAGGTTAGGACTTTATTCATTGAAACATAGAAGATTGAGAGGAGACTTGATGGTATACTAAACTGTGAGGGGTATAGATAGGGTGAATGCAGACTTTTTCCCACTCAGGTTGGGTGGACTACAACCAAAGATCATGGGTTAAGGGTGAAAGGTGAAATGTTTAAGGGTAACATGAAGGAAAACTTCTTCACTTAGAGGGTCAGGAGTGTGTGAAACATACTGCCAGCACAAGTGGTGTATGTGAGCTCAATTTCAACATTTAAGAGAAGTTTGGGTAGGTACATGGATGGTAGGGGTATGGAAGGCTATAGTCCTGGTGCAGGTCAATGGAAGTAGGCAGTTTAACTGGTTTTGACATGGACTAGGTGGGCTGAAGGGCCTGTTTCTGTTCTGTACTTTTCAATGACTCTCCTCCAATAAAAACCCAAAATGCTGAAAGGACTAAGCTTATCAAGCAGGATCTAAAAGTGAGAAAAAGTTCTAATGTTTTCATCAGAAAGTCATCAACCTGAAAGTTCAAATGCTGGTGGAACTCAGCCAGTCAGGCACCATCTATGGAAAGGAATAGAGTTGATGTTTCAGGCCAAGGTCCTTCATCAGGACCAAAAAAGATGCTTGAATTTTGAAATAAAGGCACAAATGCTGGCACCTGTGCAGAGCAGGGGAACCCTTCGGTTAATGATGGGCAACTGTGGCATAAAAAAAGTTGGAAACCTTTTGGTGCAGATAGCAAGTTAACTGAAAGTAACTTACTCTCTGTACTTTTGCTGATCTACCTGCTGAATATTGGCAGTAGTTTGTGCCTTTATTTCAGATTTCAAGCATCTTTTTGTGAGCGTTTAGAGCTACAATATGCAGATTTTCTTCTCAGTTCTCTCTCTACATTTTTGGTAATCTAGGGAGCACTGGCTTTAACCTCCCCAGCCTTCTCCTTGGTAGAAATGTACCTAAACTGCAGCTGAAATATTTCCACCTTAAAGATCATCCATTTGCAGTTTTTGCCTCCTATGCTTTGATTCTATGAAAGGTCCATACTTGAAATATCAGCTTTGTTTCACTTACCCCACAAGTTAAGGAACTCCAGCATGGAAGTAATTCAGAAAAGGTGTATCTTGGGTGGTTGATGTTTGGGTTGAGTTGTTCTCTGATCTTGACAATTTACTTGCAAATGTTTTGTCACCATACAACAATGTCTCCTTGTAAGGTGACGAAACGTTTGCAAGTAAATTACCAAGCTCAGAGAACAATTCAACCCAACCTATCTCTGGATTTTCAGTTTTTATTATTCTCTCCATTTTAACCAGGCCACATCTTATCCCAATGAAATTGGCCTTCCTTTCTTGGACTGCTAAATGTTTTTGAATAGCCGTAGGTCCTCCCAAGGTTATGACAGGATTCCTGTTCCTGAGATAACCATATAACAATCACAGCACGGAAACAGGCCATTCCGGCCCTCCTAGTCCGTGCCGAACTCTTAATCTCACCTAGTCCCACCTACCCGCACTCAGCCCATAACCCTCCACTCCTTTCCTATCCATATACCTATCCAATTTTACCTTAAATGACACAACTGATCTGGCCTCTACTACTTCTACAGGAAGCTCATTCCACACAGCTATCACTCTCTGAGTAAAGAAATACCCCCTCGTGTTTCCCTTAAACTTTTGCCCCCTAACTCTCAAATCATGTCCTCTCGTTTGAATCTCCCCTACTCTCAATGGAAACAGCCTATTCACGTCAACTCTATCTATCCCTCTCAACATTTTAAATACCTCGATCAAATCCCCCCTCAACCTTCTACGCTCCAATGAATAGAGACCTAACTTGTTCAACCTTTCTCTGTAACTTAAGTGCTGAAACCCTGGTAACATCCTAGTAAATCGTCTCTGCACTCTCTCTAATTTATTGATATCTTTCCTATAATTCGGTGACCAGAACTGTACACAATATTCCAAATTTGGCCTTACCAATGCCTTGTACAATTTTAACATTACATCCCAACTTCTGTACTCAATGCTCTGATTTATAAAGGCCAGCGTTCCAAAAGCCTTCTTCACCACCCTATCTACATGAGACTCCACCTTCAGGGAACTATGCACTGTTATTCCTAGATCTCTCTGTTCCACTGCATTCCTCAATGCCCTACCATTTACCCTGTATGTTCTATTTGGATTATTCCTGCCAAAATGTAGAACCTCACACTTCTCAGCATTAAACTCCATCTGCCAACGTTCAGCCCATTCTTCTAACCGGCATAAATCTCCCTGCAAGCTTTGAAAACCCACCTCATTATCCACAACACCTCCTACCTTAGTATCATCAGCATACTTACTAATCCAATTTACCACCCCATCATCCAGATCATTTATGTATATTACAAACAACATTGGGCCCAAAACAGATCCCTGAGGCACCCCGCTAGTCACCGGCCTCCATCCCGATAAACAATTATCCACCACTACTCTCTGGCATCTCCCATCTAGCCACTGTTGAATCCATTTTATTACTCCAGCACTAATACCTAACGACTGAACCTTCTTAACTAACCTTCCATGTGGAACTTTGTCAAAGGCCTTGCTAAAGTCCATATAGACTACATCCACTGCCTTACCCTCGTCAACATTCCTCGTAACTACTTCAAAAAATTCAATAAGGTTTGTCAAACATGACCTTCCACGCACAAATCCATGCTGGCTACTCCTAATCAGATCCTGTCTATCCAGATAATTATAAATACTATCTCTAAGAATACTTTCCATTAATTTACCCACCACTGATGTCAAACTGACAGGTCTATAATTGCCAGGCTTACTTCTAGAACCCTTTTTAAACAATGGAACCACATGAGCAATACGCCAATCCTCCGGCACAATCCCTGTTTCTAATGACATCTGAAAGATCTCCGTCAGAGCTCCTGCTATCTCTACACAAACTTCCCTCAAGGTCCTGGGGAATATCCGGTCAGGACCCGGAGATTTATCCACTTTTAAATTTCTTAAAAGCGCCAGTACTTCCACCTCTTTAATTGTCATAGGTTCCATAACTTCCTTACTTGTTTCCCACACCTTACACCATTTGATATCCTTCTCCTTAGTGAATACCGAAGAGAAGAAATCGTTCAAAATCTCTCCCATCTCCCTCGGCTCCACACATAGCTGACCACCCTGATTCTCTAAGGGACCAATTTTATCCCTCACTATCCTCTTGCTTTTAATATAACTGTAGAAGCCTTTCGGATTTACTTCCACCTTATTTGCCAAACCAAACTCGTAACTTCTTTTAGCTTTTCTAATCTCTTTCTTAAGTTTCCTTTTACATTCTTTATATTCCTCGAGCAATTCCTTTACTCCATGCTGCCTATATCTATTGTAGACATCCCTCTTTTTTCGAACCAAGTTTCTAATATCCCTTGAAAACCATGGCGCTTTCAAACCTTTAATCTTTCCTTTCAACCGAACAGGAACATAAAGATTCTGTACCCTCATAATTTCACCCTTAAATGACCTCCATTTCTCTATTACATCCTTCCCATAAAACAACTTGACCCATTCCACTCTCTCTAAATCCCTGCGCATCTCCTCAAAGTTAGCCTTTCTCCAATCAAAAATCTCAACTCTAGGTCCAGTCCTGTCCTTCTCCATAATTATATTGAAGCTAATGCTATTGTGATCACTGGACCCGAAGTGCTCCCCAACACATACATCTGTCAGCTGACCTATCGCATTCCCTAACAGGAGATCCAACACTGCCCCATCTCTAGTCGGTACTTCTATGTATTGTTGCAAAAAGCTATCCTGCACACATTTCACAAACTCTAAACCATCCAGCCCTTTTACAGAATGAGCTTCCCAATCTATGTGTGGAAAATTAAAATCTCCCACAATCACCACCTTGTGTTTACTACAAATATCTGCTATCTCCTTACACATTTGCTCTTCCAACTCACGCTCCCCATTAGGTGGCCTATAATACACTCCTATCAGTGTTACTACACCTTTCCCATTCCTCAATTCCACCCAAATAGCCTCCCTAGAGGAGCTCTGTAATCTATCCTTCCAAAGCACCGCCATAAGATTTTCTCGGACAAGCAATGCAACACCTCCTCCTCTGGCCCCTCCTACTCTATCACACCTGAAGCAACTAAATCCAGGAATATTTAGTTGCCAATCACACCCTTCCTGCAACCATGTTTCACTAATAGCTACAACATCATAATTCCATGTATCAATCCACACTTTAAGCTCATCCACCTTTCTTACAATGCTCCTAGCATTAAAATAGATACATTTAAGATACTCTCCACCTCCTCCTCTCTTTTCATCCCTAGCAATGCATTCAAATTTATTATCCTTTTCTTTCTTCTCCCCTACAACTTCGGGCTGAGCGCATCCCTCCTCCATCACCTGCCTGTCCTCCCTCACACACGGTCTACTTACTTGCTCTACTGGTGAACTAACCTCCTCTCCCATAGTTTCCTCAAATTGATTTCCGCCCCCCCATCTTACTAGTTTAAAGTCTGCCCCGTAGCCCTAGCAAACCTCCCCGCTAGGATATTGGTCCCCCCAGGATTCAAGTGTAACCCGTCCTTCTTGAACAGGTCACGCCTGCCCCAGAAGAGGTCCCAATGATCCAGAAACTTGAATCCCTGCCCCCTGCTCCAATCCCTCAACCACGCATTCATCCTCCACCTAATTCCATTCCTACTCTCACTGTCGCGTGGTACAGGCAGTAATCCCGAGATTACTACCTTTGCGGTCCTTCTTCTTAACTGCCTTCCTAACTCCCTATACTCTCGTTTCAGGACCTCTTCCCCTTTCCTACCTATGTCATTGGTACCTACATGTACCACGACCTCTGGCTCCTCACCCTCCCACTTCAGGATATCTTGGACGCGATCAGAAACGTCCCGGACCCTGGCACCAGGGAGGCAAACTACCATCCGGGACTCCCGATCACCTCCACAGAACCGCCTGTCTGAACCCCTGACTATCGAGTCCCCTATTACTATGGTCCTCTTTCTTCTATCCCTACCCTTCTGAGCTACAGGGCCGTCCTCTGTGCCGTTCATATTGAATGTTAGAGGTGAGGCTGTGAACTGTAGCAGAAGATGCCTGCAGAGGTGGGTTGTCCCATAGGAATAAACAGCCTGGAGACACATTTTAAATCCTGTATGGCCATTCTTAATAATAACACTGCTATTAACAAAGTTCCTCCATGAGGACTACAACTTTATTGTAGGGTTTGGAGGCTTGCCTGCCTCAATTTCCCAGAGAGCTATGTTGGCTGGTGTCAGCACCTTGTGCATTGGCTCTTGGCAGGGTCTTCCATGTCAAACAGGTCAAAGGGTAGAGACCAGACTAAGAGTGGTCCACCAGTCCTCCAGGTTTGGGGGTTCAGCTCAGGGCTAACAACGCTGTCTAGTCAAAAGAAAATTGTTATGTAAAGAGCAATGAAGAATCCTTCTATTCTGAGTGTGCTGGTATGGACAGACAGAGATAGAGAACCTTCATTGCTGCCCTAAATATCAGCGGCGTAATGGGAATAAGTAAGTAGTAATAACAAAGTTAACCTGAGCCTATCTCAGGCTAATAATGCTGTTCTTTTAGATAAGGTTTAAATGCTATTGATTTTTTTCTACAAAGCACATTGCTGTTGGGCCAGACAGCATGTCTCTAGATAGGGTTCACAAAATGGACATTAATACATTAACTAGAACGTTTTTTCTTTTGGGTTTAATGTGGCAAGATTCCAGTTTGTGCCAAGAACAATCATCTATAGCCCCACAACTATCCAAATGTTCAATCATATGTATGGACTGTACAGAAGTCGGGTGTTCACAGGCTGGGGAGGATTTGTATTCTGAAGCCTGTCATATTATGATTAAAATTCCCCACAAACCTGCTTCACTCGGCTTGGGTTATTTCCAAGATTCATTTCAACTTCCTCATGAGAAATATATTAATGAACATTGACTTGAAGTCTTCCACCCCCTTATTGAAATCCCAGTCTATATTTGGATAGTTGAATTCCCCCCATCACATCTCTGAAGTTTCCTCACAAATTCACTCTTAGATCATCACTTTCTCAGCTAAATTCAAAAATGACCCTCACCATCGAGTCAGAAAGTAGTGGTTTCAGACCCTTGACCACTTGTCCAGAAACTTGACCACTAAGCTTTAGCTTGAAGCTACAGTGCAATTCTGAAAGAGATCCTCCAGTAGACTTAACCTTTATATAAAACTAGACCTTACTTATAAGCCAAAATAGGCTTGTGGGATCTTTTAAATTCACCTGAGGGAGAAGATAGGGATACACTGTCTCCTCCCTCACAGGAACATAAAAGATCGCACAACTATCACAGTAATACCCAAGAATCCTGGCAAATATTTATCCATTAATCAATATTACAAATAAATTCTTTGGTCATCACTTATTTCTATTAGAGGGACAAAATGAAAGGCTTAACATTTCATTAATGATGTTAATGTTCAGGCTCTGGGCCTGAACTCGCTGGAGTTTAGAAGATTGAGGGATCTCACTGAAACCTATTGAATATTGAAAGGCACAGCCTCAGAATACAAGGATGTCCCTTTAGAACACAGGTGAGGAAAAACTTCTTTAGCCAGAAGGTGGTGAATCTGTGGATTTCTTTGCCACAGGTGACTGTGGAGGCCAAGCCATCAAGTATACTTAAAGCAGAGGTTGCTAAGTTCTTGATTAATAAGAGTGCCAAAGGTTACAAGGAGAAGGCAGGTTAATGAGGTTGAGAGGGATAATAAATCAGCTGTAATGGAATGGCAGAGCAACCTCAATGGGCCAAATAGACGAAGTCTACTCCTATGTCTTATCGTCTAAAATTCTGGAGGAACTCAGCAGTTCAGGAAGCATCTATGGAGAGGGATGAATGATCAACATTTTGAGGCTGAGACCTGAACTCCTCTAGCATTTTGTATGTGTTACTCTGGATTTCCAGCATCTGCAGATCTGTTGAGTTTCTACTGGAGGGATTCTCCTTTGTGTCAGTTATGTTGCAGTTTTGCATCGTTTACTGGGGTGTATGCAATATTTCATATAAAACCCGGACTAAGAACTCTGTAAATCATGCAGTACATTGTTAAAAGTAGGACCTTTAATAGTGTTGATGTACAGAGGGATCTTCATATCTAAGTCCATAGCTTCTTGAAAGTGGCTGCACAAGTTGATACGGTAGTAATGACTGCTTATGGAATGATTGCCTTTATTTATCACAGCATTGAGTTCAAGAACCAAGAAGTTATGTTGCAGCTTTATTAAACTCTGGTTAGCCATATCAGGCCTATCGCATTCAGTTCTGGTCACTGCATTGCAAGGATGTGGAGGCTTCAGAGAGGGTGCAGAAGAGATTTACCAGGATGCTGCCTGGTGCTACAAGAAGAGATTGGACAAACTTGTGTTGTTTCCTCTGGAGTGGTGGAGGCTGAGGGTGGAACCTCATACAAGTTTAGAGGATTATGAGAGGCACATGTAGGTAGGTAGCCCAGAGACACAATGTCTAATACCAGAGGCCATGCATTTAAGGTGAGAGGCCTAAGTTTAATTGAAATGTGTGGGGCAAATTCTTTTTTTAAATACACAGATTGGAGGGTGTGTGTAATGCACTGCTGGGGTGGTAGTGAAGGCAAATACAACAGAGGCTCTTAATGTTTGAACTTTGAAATTTGAGACAGGTACACAAATATGCAGGAAATGGATTTGTGCTGGTAGGATGGACTAGTTTAATTGGATTTAATTCCTAGTTTAATTAGTTCAGCACAACACTGCAGACCGAAGGGCTGGTTCCTCTGTTGTACTCTTCCAAATTCTATTTTGCTTTTTAATAAAGTTCAATGTAGGATTGATAGGAAAAAGTAGTTGATATATGCCAATGAATTCTCCAAAGATATCTGACAAAATACCAAATATTGACTCATAGTTCCTGAACTGGCTTTAATTTTGTCTAAGGAACAGTTACAGTATTAACACTTACCCTTGGATATTAAAATTAAAGGCACCCAAACATCAGTCACTTAACTGGCTACACTCACCTACTCTCAGGAAGGTCTTGAGTTCCAGTGGCCGAATTGTTGGCTGCTTTTCCACTCGACTGTAAGCTTCAGCAATGTTTTCCACCTGAACCTTTGGGCACTTGAACAACTCATAGGTGCCATCACGGTTTTCAATAAAACTCCGGGTAACTTCCAGTGGCATCTGTGAGATGGAACAGGTGATGTGGTTTAGATTGGAAGTGTTTATTCCTATCCCAAGAGCCATTTTCTGTCATACAGAGACATTTTTGACTACTAATATTGCATCCATCTCAGACATTCCATCTCCCTACCTCCGTGAGTAAATGACTTCCCTTATTTATTATTTTCCTTATTCTGTATGGTAATGCTCTTTGCACTTCATTCGCAATGATCAGCTTCCCACCATCAAATTATCTAAATACATGTCTTCTCTTTCTTCCTCATAGGTGCTTAATATTAATGACTTAAACAGACTTGTTCTGATGAAGTCCTCAACCTGAAACATTAACACTGTCTGTCTCTCCACTGCCCCTCCTGAGTAAATCCTGTGTTTTCTATTTATTGTTACAGTCAGCCCTCCTTATCCGCGGATTCAACCAACCGCGGATCGGGAAAACCCGTAAGTTCTCTCTCCAGCACTTGTTGTTTGAGCATGTACAAACTATTTTTTCTTGTCATTATTCCCTAAACAATACAGTATAACAACTATTTACATAGCATTTACATTGTATTAGGTATTATAAGTAATCTAGAAATTACTTTGAAATACAGGCAGTTCCGGGTTATAAATAAGTTCTGTTCCTGAGTCTGTCTTTAAGTCGGATTTGAAGTCCAAACAGGTACATCTGGTATTATTTAGCGACAGTTAGTCAAACGTTTTTCTTAGTATATAGTACATATTTTACCTTTCTATGCATATAAAACACTTAATTAAACCACTGCATTGCTTAGTAATAATTGTAGCTTTCATTGGGGCAGGGCCTTTCACATGCTCCATTAAAATTGTTCCCATCGTTGACCGATTGTAGCCTAACGCTTTTCCAGTGACCGGTGGCGTTTCACCTCTTTCTGATCGCTTTATTACTTTCACTTTATTTTCAATCGTGATCATGATTATTTTCGTGAACAGAAACACTGTGGATTCAGAGCTGCACCACCAGGTCCTAATGCCCACCGCAATGAGACAGGTTAAGTAAAGTCCGGGGTTCCGCAGGGTCCTAAAGACCACTGCACTGAGCCAGGTTAAATAAGAGACTTGAGCATCCGCGTTGTTTGGTATTCGCCGGGGGGAGGGGGTGTCTCGGAACCAATCCCCCACGGATAAGGAGGGCCAACTGTACTTGCAATACTGTGTCATAAGGCCATAAGACATAGAAACAATTTAGGTCATTTGGCCCTTTGAGTCTGCTCCATCATGGCTGATTTATTATCTCTCTCAACCTCATTCTCCTGCCTTCTCCCCATAATCTTTGACACCCTTACTAATCAAAAACCTATCAACCTCTACTTTAAATATACTTAATGACTTGGCCCCCACAGCAATCTGTCACAATGAATTCCACAGATTCACCACCCTTTGGCTAAAGAAATTTCTCCTTATCTCTGTTCTAAATGGACATCCCTCTATTCTGAGACTGTCCCCTCTGATCTTAGACTCCCCACTATAGAAACATCCTTTCCACATGGGCCTTTCAATGTTTAATAGGTTTCAATGAGATGCCCCCCCCCCCCCACCCATTCTTCTAAATTCCAGCAAGTACAGGCCTACAGCCATCTAATCACTCCTCATACATTAATCCTTTCATTCCCAGGATCATCCTCGTGACTCTCCTCTCCAATACCAGCACATCCTTTCTTAGATAAGTGACCCAAAGCTGTTCACAGTACTCCAAGTGCAGACTTGACCAATGCTCTATAAAGCCTCAGCATAACATCTTTGCTTTTTACACTCCAGTCCTGTCAAAATGAAATGAAAGCTCCCAGACCCATTTTGTTAATTGGCAAGGCAATGATTCAGATCTACTGAGATATCATTCTCTGAAAGGAGCACTGACTACTAAGGAAAACAAGCTTAACTCATCACACATGATTTAACCTGGACCCACAAGCACCTCCTCATTAGTCAAGAAGGCATAGCAGCATCTACACCTTCTAAGGAGTTTGAAGTGTGCAAGGCTCCCTACCTACGTTCTAACAACTTTCTACAGGAGCACCATCAAGAGTTTCTTGTCTGGCTAGAGAAGCCACAAGGCATCAGACTGCAAGACCGCGAAGACGTTAGTAAAAACCGTCGAGAGGATCACCAGGAACTCCCTCCCTCTTATTTGTAAGATTTACCTTAAGTATTGCACAAGCCCCATTTCCAGAAAAGTTGGGATATTTTCCAAAATGCAATAAAAACAAACTTGTTGTGGTAATATTTTGTTATATATCGTGTGTGCACCCTGGTCTGGAGGAATGGTGTTTTGTTTGGCTGTATACTGTAAGATAACAATAAACCTGAATGTGAAGCAATTAAGCTACATAGTATGTACCTTCGTATTTCCTCAGAAAGTGAAAAAGTAAAGGACCAACGTTTTCTCCCAAAATCAAGGCTTGTCTTTGGTCAAAGGGACTACTGTTATAAAATGCAGATTTAAACCATCTTGCTTTCAATTCCCACCATCAACCTTTTAGAACCCCACCCCCCTTGAAAACACTAATATCTACCTCAGGGGTATCAAATATCTGTTTGATCTGAAGAATATTTGTGATCTGCCAGGTGTACTTGGAGAACGTTCCCAGGGGTAATGCATCCTTCCGAACAAATCCTGCAGTTAAATTAATGAGATAAAAAGGAGAGCCAGTTAATTTCTGCTGCTTTTGCCTGACCCAACAATCCAACCTCACCTCATGACAAGTCAGATTTAAAACCAGCAAATTCAATAAGCAAAGCCTTTTGGGGGTACCTCACAAGCCTACCCTCTCCATAACAAGCAGAGGTTATTACTGGGATGTACTGGGTATTACCTCATTGGTACAAGTTATGGTGATGATTACATGGGCCATGCCACTAGAGATATAATAGCAACTTGTGAAGAACACATGAAACAAATGGCCTCTTAATTCTGCAGGTAGCTGGCCATTAACGTTATTGTTCCCAACCACAGATACTGCCTGACCTGCTGTGTTTCCAGTACTTTCTATATTTAGTTTCACTGTATCCTTAAACTTAATTTCATCAGAATTTTATCAAACTTTGACCCATCTGGTTTATTATCCACACTATAAACTTATTTCACAATGGTTTTGTGTTCCAGGTACATCCATAGAACACAGTACAGGCCCTTTGGCCCTTGATGTTGTGCCAACCCTTTAACCCAGGGGTTCCCAATCTGGTGTCCACAGACTCCTTGGTTAATGGTAAGGCTTCATGGCATAAAAAAAGTTTGAGAACCTGCACCTACTCTAAGATCAATCTATCCCTGCCCTTTTACATACCCACCATTTTTCTACCATCCATATTTGAAATTTAATTTCTATACTTAATTCTATTGAACATCAGGTTTCCAGCCCTGCTCCTGTCAGAGCTCCGAGTGTCAGTATTGACTAACAATCACTTTTAACCATGACAAAAGTAATCTGTTCTTTACACATTGACAAATGTGCACCCTTTGACAGAGTCGACTAAATCTGATTCATCACCGCAAACATATTCCAATACCTTTTGGCTATCATCTGGGAAACACTGTTCTCACTTGCTTCCATGTTTATCCATGAAATTGAAGCCAGAGAATGGTTTCCTTTCCACATCTGCAGCCACTCCCCTCCCTACTAGTCTACCTACAATTCCTCACCTACATTCTGTCCCTCATATAAAAACACACCAGTTTCCTCATGTATACTCTCATGTAACCTCACCACCATTTCAAAATTGTTGTCTTAGACCCTGTTCTTCATCTTAATGTAACATTTTATCATATCAAGATAACTTACATGATGTTGCCGTTTTTCTCTCAGGCTAGCTGCATTGAATTACATTCGATTGAAAATTCTCTGAATGAGCTCCTCATCAAGCTTCTCTATTCTGCCCATCTACAGATGTATCATGGAGAACATTCTAACTGACTGCATCACCGTCTGTAATGAGAGGGAGCACTGCATAGTATTGAAATAAGCTGCAGAAAGTTGTAAACTTAGTCAGTGCCATCATAGGGAACTAGCATCCAGGACATCTTCAAAGAGCAATGTTTCAAAAAGGCAACATCCATCATTAAGAATCCCCATCACCCAGAACATGCCCTTTTCTCATTGCTACCATCAGGGAGGAGGTACAGAAGTCTGGACACACACTCAGTGATTCAGAAATAGCTTCTTCCTCTATGCCATCTGATTTCTGAATAGACATTGAACCCATGAACACTACATCATTACTTTTTTTCTCTTTTTGCACTACCTATCTAATTTAACTTTGTTTATATACTGTATACATACACATACTTCTTACTGGAATTTAGTTTTTTTATGTATTGCATTGTGCTGCTGCTACTGCATAACAACAAATTTCATATCATATGCTGGTGATATTAAACCTGACTCTGATATGACATTCCTGTTCCAGATGTGAATCAAAATTCCTATACAAGTCTCATCATACCTTTCAGACAAGTTCCCACAATTGTTTTCTTTTATACTCTAATCTGTTAGGGTAAGTTAATGGCTTCATGCCTTTATCATTTTCTAAATCCACCGTGACTGCTGAACAGCCACATTTTCTGAACTTATATTATCTCTCCTTATTGCACCGAGACCACCATTAATTAACAGGGCCACTGCTCTGTTCTCCCTAGCTTTTCTTCATAAACCAATCTCTCAGTGTTCAGTTTCCACTCTATTATTCCTACCGGCACGTCTCTAATGGTTATTAGATCAAAGTTAATTATTTTTATTTTCATCCCCAGTTCATCAGTTTTCTTTCAAAGATAGCGATCAAATCAAAAGCATTTAGTTTTGTCCTTTACTTTCTAGTGTTATTTGCTCTCAGAAACCTAACCCTCTATCCTTTGCTGTGCCAGACTACTTATCCATTTCCATATTAACACCTCCTCCAGCATTCTCTGTTTTTATTTCAAGGTTTCAGCATTTTCAGTTTTTTTGGGGGTTTCTAGTAATTCACCGTTCAAAGTAAATTTTATTATCAAAATAACTTAATGTCATCATATACAACCCTGAGACTCATTTTCTTGTGGGCATACTCAATAAATCTATAGAATAATAACCATGACAGAATCAATGAAAGACCACCCAACTAGGGCGTTCAGAGTGCAGAAAACATCAAACTGTGCAAATACAAAAAGAAGAAATAATATTATAATAAAATAATATTAGAATAAATTATTTTATTATAATATAATAAAATTATATAGTTCAGTGTCTTATTCGATAATGTTTTTGTACAGTGCTTCGGGAAATTTTACAAAGTTAAAGGCACCATATATGTATACAGACTGGTGTTGGAATACATTCATAAGTTGATAGTATTGATAAATGCCAAATTTTCTTTTTTCTAGATGAAGCATCTTTCTATTCTAATTTTCTACATAAAATAAAATCACATCTAAATCTAATTGTAACTTAAGCATACTTCCACAGTCAATATGCAAAACCCGGGGTTTCTTCTAGGATTGAAAATAATTATTAGATAGGTATTTCCAAATCTTATTGTATAGTTGTAGAGAGTGGTGCTGATGCAGCTTTGAAGAAAATCAAGGGCAGGTTCCCTACGTGCATGTAGTTTCCAGTGTTTTAGTTTACTTTATCAGTATAAATTCTACTGTAATTTTTAAGCTCCGTGCAGAAAGGAATGGTTTTTCAATACTGCCTATCCATCACTATTTCAAGATACAGAACAACTGCCACTTCACTTTACTCCCAGTGTGGCTTACCTCTACAGCCTACTAGAATTTAATGGAAATGCTCTATATCCCGCATCAAATATTTCCCATTTCCATGGATGGGATTCTTTGTTTGAAATAAAAATAACAGGAACCATATTCTGCAAGGAACTATATTGAATTTATTGTATTTATTGCAAAGAAACAGGTTATTCAGTGCAAAACATCTATTTTCCGTTTCACCTGAGCTCACTCAAACATTACTTCTTTGAAATCTTTTAGAATGGTCTTCCAGTTTTTCTCACATATACATGTGATACATGAAAAATAAATATTGAGAGTCAGGAACAAATAATCTGAAACTCTCCAGGTTTTCTTTTCTCCCCCTCTACTAACTCGTTACGGGGGGTGGGATTATCAGAGTTTTCTGACCTTGTGTAACCTACGGCATTTTCAAATCCTGCTTGACCTACTCCTGAGTACTTCTTCCCCACACAAGACACATTTGTCCAGGGGTATGGTGCAACCCATTGCCTGCATGGTTGAGCAGTTCATGTTACCTGTGGTAGAGTTGGGAAGGCGTTTCTTTTTACTGCCCATGGAAATCCTCTGCTGCAGAGCATCAAAGAAAGCCTGAGGCACATGGAACACCAGTGGCTCGGGTTTGCCTGTATTAACAACAGTCTGCATTTAAATTAACCCTTAACAACAAGATCTACAGCTTTCAACTCTTGCAGCATATCAAACAACAACGTGTATTTATTGTTACCTTTAATGGACAATATTTTTGCAAGGTTACACAGGAATGTAATGAGACAAGAAAATATCTTTAGACACCAAACCACAAGAGGGCACATTAGAAAGTGAAAGATTAGCTTTATTTGTCACATGTACATCAAATTATACAATGAAATGCGTCATTTGTGTGAACTCAAATCAGCACAGATTATGCTGGGGGCAGCCCACAAGTGTCACCATGCTTCCAGCGGCAACATAGCATGCCCACACTCAATAACCCTAACCCTATGTTGCCTTTGGAATGTGGAAGGAAACCAGAACACCCAGAGGAAATCCATGCAGTCACAGGGACAACATACAAATTCCTTGCAGACTGTGGCAGGAATTGAAGCCTGATCTTACAACTGACACTGAAATAGCATTACACTACTTCGTTATCCTTAGAACAACTGACCAGTAGTTTGGTCAAAGAGGAAGAGACTTTAGAGAGATTTTGTAGAGTAAATGGTAATTATTGCTGTAAACAAACAAGAAGAAAAAAAAATCAGAGATTAAATATATTATATCAGTTTGTAAGGGCTCTCTGGAGTAGTCTTTTAAAACACATCCATTGACAACTGCAGCTGGAGCTGTCGATGGGTATATGTGAAACCCAACACGCACAGATTTATGTACAGCTTGGAAAGATGGTGTTACCATAGAGGTTCAGTAAACCATATCAGATTATTATTTATTAACACTAGAGAGGTCACTATCAAAATACAAGTGGCTGCTGTTGGTAGGATGTTTGCTGAAGATAACATTCACCAAGTGTCTTGATACCTTTATTGCAAATATAATAAACTTTATGTCCTCTGTTTCAGTACATTCAATGTGCTATTAATATTTATTATGGGAACATGAACAAAGTTTTTCTTCCTGAGCTACAGATCACAGTAACCAAACATTCTGCCTCCTCAATAAATCCCATGATCAACATTCTATATGTAAAGGTTGAGTCGCAAATGTAGTGTTAGCATTCATTTCAAGAGGACTAGAATTTAAAAACAAGGACGTAATGCTGAGGCTTTAATGCACTGGCCAGACTATACTTGTAGAATTGTGAGCAGTTGTGGGCCCCATATCTAAGAAAGGATTTGCTGGCATTGGAGAAGGTCCAGAGGAGGTTCACGAGAATGATCCTGGGAATGAAAGGGTTAATGTACGAGGTCTGCTTAATGGCTCTGTACCTGTACTTGCTGGAGTTTAGAAGAATGAGGGAGAAATGTCATCGAAACCTATCAAATATTGAAAGGCCTAGATAGAGTGGATGTGGAAAGGATTGTTCTAATGGGGGGGTGGGGGGATCTAAGACCAGAGATTAGAGCCTCAGAATACAAAGATGTCCCTTTAGTACAGAGATGAGGAGGTATTTCTTTAGCCAGAGGGTGGTGAATCTGTGGAATTTACTGTGTATATTTGGAGCAGAAGTTGCTAAGTTCTTGATCAGTAAGGACATCAAAAGGTACAGACAGAAGGCAGGAGAGCAGAACTGAAAGGGATAATAAATCATCCATGATCAAAAGGTGGAGCAGACTCAATGGACCGAATGGCCTAATTCTACTCCTATGGGGTATGGTCTTATGGTTTAAATTATATTGTTGCAAAGACAAATTAAGACATAAAACCATTAACAACTTGATTGATTATTATCACAAAATGTTACAATCAAAGATCCTTTAAAACACCTATAAACTTTGTAAAAGCATGTTGCTCACCATCGAACTGGTAATGCATAGTCTGGTTGATCCGTTCAGTGATGCTAGCCAGCCATTCTTGAAATGATAGGTTCACTTGTGATTCATCAATGGGCTGGGTTGCCACTGAAACATGCAAAGAAAACATCAGTCTGTAGTCCATGAGGTGCTTCTCCAAACAAAAAAACTTACGTGGTGGACAGCTGATACCTTTTTTCTAGGTATGAGCCATCATCACTGTGGAATTCTTTTATAGTCCCGTAAGGCAAACTATAATCAACACTAATCAAAGTTCAAAGTAAATTTATTATCAAAGTACGTATATGTCCCCATATACTTCCCTGAGATTCATTTTCTTGCAAGCATTCAAAGAAATACAATAGAATCGATGAAAAACTACACACGACTGACAAACACCAATGTGTAATAGAAAACAAAACATGCAAATACAAATAAAAATAATAATAGCAATAAATAACTGAGAACATGTTGTAAAGTTCTTGAAAGTTAGTCTATAGGTTGTGGAATCAGTTCAGATTTGAGGTGAGAAATGTTGGATAGTGAGAAATTCTCAACAAAGCTGGCCTAGGAACCTGCCCTGTACTAGCACAATGTCTTGGCATTCCACCACACCATTCTTTAGAATACTGAAAAGAAAACTTTATCCAATATCACTGCAAACACTGAAAACCACAGCCAATGATTACTATTGTGAAGGTTTTTCTCAATGTAGAATTCCACAAATGCTTTATTGCCCTTTATCAAACACCATTAATTTATATCCACCTTTTTGGTAGTAGGAATAAATTCCCAATGATAATTTTAAGCACAAGAACGCTTCCAATTTTAAGTATGTGGCTTGGGAATGATCCCAACAATAAAGGAGTTAACATATCAGGAGTGTTTGATAGCTGTGGGTCAGTATTCAATGGAGTTTAGAAGAATGAGGGGGGAATCTCATTGAAACCTATGGCAAGGCCTGGATGGAGTGGAGGTTGAGAGGATATTTCCACTAGTGAGGCAAGCTTGGAATGGAGGGTAGAGCCTCAGAATAGAAGGACGTACCTTTGGAACACAGTGGAGTAATCTAAACTGACAAAGAATTCTTAAATGTTCTACTTGCCCCAGCATAAGCAATTTCACCTTGTTGACAGTGACAATGTCTAGGCAATAATGTAAAGAGATATAACGTTCAGTGAGTTTACCCATTACATCGTCCTTTTTCCTCTTCTTTGCTTTTGAAATGGCATTGGCTCCAGCCTGAGCTGTGTAGTCCTGGGGATAAACTGCCAGCAGTCGCCGCTCAGAATTTGGCTGAAGCCCTAATTTTTAAAAAAGTCAGAACTAATGTTAAGTCAGCATCTCAAAATTCACATTCATGAATCCAAGTGAATTAAGAGGGAACTTCTTTATCCACAGAAATATGAATGAAAGTGAAACCTCAATCACAAAGAGTGTTTAAAGCAACCAGCATAGTTAAAGAAGCGGCTAGATTGCCAGCTTGTTCTCCTTCCCCTTTCCCCACCTTCTTACTCTAGATCCTCCCTCCTCCTCTTCTAGTCTTGATAAAGGGCTTCAGCCCAAAATACTAACTGTTATTTCTCTCCATAGATGCTGCCTGAGGTGCTGAGTCTCTCCAGTATTTTGTGTGTGTTGCGTTAGGTATGGGTGGTGGTGTGGTGATACGCCTCTACTAAAGGAGGTGTGAGGCGCTGCTTCGCCCTGCCAGCCAACACCCTAAGGCAAGGTGTTACACCTGCTTAGCACCCCCCACCCCAATCAGGGTTACTTGAAGCCATGGGAGCAGGTGGTGTATGGTCACGTGAGCAAATGCTGTGTAGCTGGGGCCACCCGTCTTGTAAAGACACTGCCCAGAAGGTAGCAATGGCAAACCAATTCTGTAGAAAAATTTGCCAATAACAGTCAAGGTCATGGAAAGACCATGATCGCCACATCATACGGCATGGCACATAATGAGATGATGATGTGTTAGATAAGTGCAAGATAAGAAAGGAATATACGTTTATGAAAATGGTGTTACATGAAGGGAGGAAGACTGAGTGGAACTTTAAGACACTAGGTTGGTGTAATGCATTACAGCACCAGCAGTCACCGACTTGGGTTCAATTCCTGCTGCTGCCTGTAAGGAGGTTGTACATTCTCCCTGTGACCACATGAATTTCCTACGGGTGCTCTGGCTTCCAAAGACATACCGTATGGGTTAGGTTAGTAAGTTGTGGGCATGCTGTGTTGGCACCGGAAACATGACGACACATGCAGGCTGCCCCCATCGCAAATGAGAGCGACAGCCCATGTCAAAGTGCTGGGTTATGAACTGTAGTTTTTGATGGACCTAGATCTTTGGGGGCTTTGCTATTGCTTGCCCGTTGGTGGTGCATGCTGCTGCCTGTGCATGGGAGGGGGAGGGGGTTTTGGGGTTCTAACATTTTTCTGTCATTCTTTGGGGTGTTCTGTTTCATGGATGTCTGTGAAGAGTAAGAATTTCAAGCTATATATTGTGTATATTCTCTGATATTAAATGGAACCATTGAACCATATGACAAATAAAGCTAATCTCTTTAATCTTTATATTGAAGCACTATTTGGAAATACATTATTAATGAAGTTTAATTTACACTTACAGAATTTCTGTACCTACCTACAGAATCAAAGTTGATGAAATATGAGAATTCTTGCCCTAACTTCTCATCACTAGCAAATGCACAGACACAAGCATAGAAGTGGATGCAATGTTTGGGTGTCTCCTCTTTGCTGGTGCTTGATTTGCTGGCTTTGAATGCCTGGCATGAGCAGTGGAACTTGTGCTCCATAACGCCTCTAGTCCTAGTTTTCTCATGGAAGGAGACATGCAGAAACCCTAAGCTGTGCTTCGGGCTAGCTTTGCACTTCACCACCATGATGGTTTTGGTGATCCGTTGCACCAGGGGCCCACTCGATTCCGTTGCCAAGGTCCAGATGGCCTGCTTCGTTTCAGTGGTCACTTGAAGAGAGTTCAGCACAGAGCTCTTCAGAGTATGTGGAGTGGCCTCCATGTGACACTCAACAGCAAGCTTAATGTGCTGACACTGATTCTCAGCACCTCCTTGAGAAGACACTTTGAAACAAGTGGGGACCAAACACCGGCCCGTAATGTGGGTGATAATGGTCCCATCCACCGTCTGTATTGCCTCAGTCGTGCCCAGTTCCACAAAGCCTCTATAGTCAGGTCCTCGATCCCGAAGCCTCACAGAGTACACCTGTGAAGAAGATCCGGTCACAATTCGAACTGCGTCCACGCTGGGTTGTTGCTTTCGAGCTCCGTCCCTGAAGACAGCACCACAGCTTTTATTCTTACAGCTCAGCCCTCGAGTGCCGTTGAACGTGCCACACTTCGGACACTTCTTAATGCCCCGTAGTGTGGGTTTGCCCAAGTCAGCTAGAAAAGCTGGAGTTTTCATCCTGTCTGGCTGTGGCTCCATTTCTTATATGTGTATAAGCCTACAAGAGAGTAGATGGATTAAACTCAGCAATGAAAACAAAGTAGTGCCTTAGGGTATGATTATACTGAAACACAGAGATAAATTGGAAAATGTGCCTCCATCAATAACAATCACCAGGAAGAGGTAGCAACCAGGTTCCAGGACAAGTCAGTAATGCAGTTTATAAGAAACATAGAAGATGGAACAGTACAGCACCATACAATGTTGTGCCAACCATTTAACCAACTGCAAGATCATTCTAATCTTTCCCTCCCACATAGCTCTCCTATTTTTTCTTACATCCACATGCCTTTAAGAGTCTCTGAAATGTCCCAAATATATCTGCATCTCCCTCCACCCCAGACAATGTGTTCTACGTACTTACCACACTCTGTGTAAAAAAAAAAATCAACTACCTCTGACATCCCCCTCATACTCCAATCACCTTAAAATTATGCCCTCTCATCACACAAAATGCTGGAGAAACTCAGCAGGCCAGGCAGCATCTACGGAAGTAGGTACAGTCGACATTTCGGGCCAAAACCCTCAGTCCTGCCAAAGTTGACTCCAGCATTTTATGTGTACTACTTGGATTTCCAGCATCTTGTTTTTTCTTGTTTATGCCCTCTCATATTAGCCATTTTCACCCTGGGAAAAAGGCACTGGCTGTGCACACCATCGATGCATTTTGTCATCTTATAAACCTGTATGCTTCTCATCCTCCTTCACTCCAAAGAGAAAAGCCCTACCTTGCTCAACTGTTTTTCATATATTATGCTATTAAGGAAATATCATACCAGATTTCTGAATGGTTCATGATCATGTCATTATTCTTTTTTTTTGCAATATTTATTTATTTTTAAATTTTATCTTTCTGTCTGTAGCTCTGGTCTTTTGCAAACTGCACTATGCACTGCCACTGATATCTTCCATTATCTTAATTATTTCAAGTCTTACAAATCTCACTGGAGAGCATTTCAACTGGTTGTATCATCATCTGGTATGGAGGTGCCACTGTACAGAATCAGAAAAAGCTGCAGAAAATTGTAACTCAGCACCTCCATCATGGGCACTAGCTTCCGCACCATCTTCAAAAGAGATGCCTCAAGAAGGTGGGATAAGACCACAAAACGGAATTAGGTCTTTTGGCCCATCGAGTCCGCTCCGCCATTCAATCATGGCCGATCTTTTTATCCCCTTTTCAACCCCACTCCCCGGCCTTCTCCCCGTAACCTTTGATGCCATGTCCAATCAAGAACCTATCAAGTTCTGCCTTAAATACACCCAATGACCTGGCCTCCAGAGCTGCCTGTGGTAACAAATTCCACAAATTCACCACCCTCTGGCTAAAGAAATTTCTACGCACCTCTGTTTTAAATGCACGCTCCTCAATACTGAGGCTGGGCCCTCTTGTCCTAGACTCCTCCACCATGGGAAATATCCTTTCCACAAACCCAGAACCATCAAATGTTCCTCAAATGATTACCCTTTCATTCCTGGAATCATCCTTGTGAACCACCTCTGGACTCTCTCCAAAGACAGCATGTCTTTCCTTAGATGAGGAGCCCAAAACTGTTCACAATACTCAAGGTGAGGCCTCACCAGTGCCTTATAAAGCCTCAGCATCACATCTTGTATTCTAGACCTCTTGAAATGAATGCTAACATTGCATTTGCCTTCCTCACCACTGAGTCAACCTGCAAATTAACTTTTAGAGTGTGCCACACAAGGAATTCCAATTTCCTTCGCATCTCACATTTTTTGGATTTTCTCCCCATTTAAATCTACATATTTAATTCTACTACCAAAGTGTATGAACATGTATTTTCCAACATTATATTTCATTTGCTACTTTCTTGCCCATTCTCCTAATCTGTCTTCTGTAGTCCTTCCTCAACATTACCTGCCCCTCCACCAATCTTCATCTCATCTGCAAATTTGGCAACAAAGTCATCTATTCCATCATTGATACAAAGCATAAAAAGTAGCTGCCCCAACATCCATCAGTAAGGACCCTCACCATCCAGGACATGAACTCTTTCCATTGCTGCCATCAGGGAAGTAGTAGTACAGGAGACTGAAGGCGCACACTCAATGTTTTAAGTACACCTTTTTCCCCTCCGCCATCAGAATTTTGAACTGACAACTCTGACTGAAAGAACAAAATTTTAACGGAAACAGCAATGAAGAATCCTTATTCATCTGAGTGTGATGGTATTCCTGGGTCTCCATCTGGGACTTGTGTGACTGACTGAGAGGAAGCGACTGACGTGATGAAGGAAGCCCTGAACCTCGCCAGAGATGGAGGACCGTCATTGCTGTCCTAAACGCCAGCGGCATAACAGGCATTATCACATGAACACTACCTCACCTTTTACTTTCTTTTTGCATTACTAATTTTTTCTATTTCTTATTGTAATGTATAGTAATTTTTATGTCTTGCACTGTACTGCTGCTGCAAAACAACAAATTTCACAAATACGTCAGTGATGAGAAATGTGATAGGTCCTAAATTCTAGAGTACCCACCCACACTAAGCCTCAGACCTGTGTTTTACCAGTGGCCAATTACCGCCCTCCTTGTACTGTCTAGTATACACGGCCCAATGCATAGGATGCAGAGGGATATAAACTCAGCCAGCCCCATCATTGGCACTAGTCTCCCGACCATCCAAGACATTTTCAAAGGGGATGCCTCAAAAAGGCAGCATCCATCATTAAGGATCCTCATCACCCAGGCCATGCCATCTTCTCATTGCTACCATCAGAGAGAATCTGAAGAACACACTCATACATTTTAGGGACAGCTTCTTCCCCTCTGCCATCAGGTTTCTGAACGGTCCATGAACACTGCTTCACTATTTTGCACTTTTTTTGTATTTATTATTACAACATAGTATTTTTATGTCTTACACTATACTGCTGCACAAAACAACAAATTTTATGCATATGTCTGTGATAAAAAAACGTGATTCTGATATAGGACTGAAATCCTATGGTAGCCAACCACACTAAGCCTCCTTGTTTTTTTTTAATTTTTAATCTGCTGGATTAAACTTTTTGATCTCATTGTCCTTATTTTCCCTCTCTTCCCCTGTGTCAGCTTTAAAATTGGATTTTCCTTGGTAGGCCGATTGCTGAGCTGATTGTTGACCAGAGCATGAATGATGCTATGCTGATCGGTTCTAAAAGGTGCTATGTAAATAACAGTTTTGTCATTTTCTTTTCCTTCCTCCCATCTTCCACCTGAAACAATGTTGTTGCCCATTTCATCACAGGAAATCAAAATTTTATATCTTTCACAATTGCAATCTTTAAAAAGTTTTTAAAAAACTACAAAATGCGCTCCTATTTTAGAACTGTAAGCTTATCTAGTAAAATTAAATATTTTAAATTTTCATTAAAATACCTAACCTTCATCATTACAATGTCATGACTTTGATCAGCCTTATTTCTAGCAGTGATGAGACATCCTGACACAGTGTTGCCATGATAACAACCTCTCTCTCAATGTCCAAAAAACAAAAGAGCTGATTGTGGATTACAGGAGGAACGCAGACAGGCTCGCCCCGATCAACATCAATAGGTCTTCAGTCGAGAGGGTGAGTAGTTTCCCGTTCCTCAGTATACACATCATCAATGATCTCACCTGGTCTGTCCACACCGGCTGTGTGGCAAAAAAAGCACAACAGTGTCTCTTCCACCTCAGGCGACTGAAGAAGTTCAGCATGAGCCCCCAGATCCTCAAGACCTTCTACAGGGGCACCAATGAGAGCATCCTGACTGGCTGTATGACTACCTGGTATGGGAACTGTACCAACCTTGATCGCTGGGCACTACAGGGAGTGGTACGGACAGCCCAGTGCATCAGTGGATGTGAACTTCCCTCCATTGAAGACATTTATAGCAGCAGGTGCAGTAAGAAGGCCTGGAAGATCATCGGGGACACCAGTCACCCCAACCACAAACTGTCTCAGCTGGTTCTGTCTGACAAATAGTACCGCCGTATTAAAGCCAAGACCAACAGGCTACGGGACAGCTTCTTTCTACAAGCCATAAATTCACATGTCTGTACTTTGCGACTGAGTCATAACGCAAAGATTTTTACTCCCTCACATTATGGGATGGATGTAAGATTTAAATAAATTCTTAATTCTAAATGTTAATGTTTTTCTTTATTTAAGGTTGGCTGATTAGCAGGAGGCAAAGAATGGGAATAAAGGGATCTTTTTCTGGTTGGCTGTCAGTGACTAGTTATGTTCCACAGAGGCCTATATTAGGATCGCTTCTTTTTATGTTCTATGCCAATCACTTGGATGACGGAATTGATGGCTTTGCGACCAAGTTTGCAGATAAATCAAGAAAGGCGGAGGGTCAGGTAGTGCTGAGGAAGCAGTGAGGCTGCAAAAGAACTTAGACGGATTGGGAGAATGGGCTAAGAAGTGGGAGATGGAATGCAGTGCCAGTAAGTGCATGGTCATGTACTTTGGTAGAAGGAACAAAAGCATAGAATATTTTCTAAACAGGCAGAAAGTTAGAAAATCCAAGGTGCAAGGGAAGTCCTCATGCAGAATCCCCTAAAGGTTAACTTCCAGGTTGAGTTGTTAGTGAGGAAGGCAAATGCATTTTGAGAGGACTAGAATATAAAAGCAAGGATGTAATGCTGAGGCTTTATAAGGCACTAGTGAGGCCACAATTGGAGCATTGAGAGCAGTTTTGGGATCCTTATCCAAGAAAGGATGTACTGACATTGGAGAGGGTTCAGAATAATTCTGGGAAAGAAATGATTATCATATGAGGTACATTCGATGGTTCTGGGCCTGTACTTTCTGGAATTCAGAAGAATGGGGTGAGGAATCTCTTTGAAATCTGTCAAGTGTTGATAGGCGTAGACAGAGTGGATGTGGTGTTTCCTATAATGGGGGAAGTCTAGGCTTAGACGGCAGAGCTTCAGAATAGAGGGATATCCATTCAGAACTGAGATGAGGAGGAATTTCTTTAGTCAGAGGGTGGTGAATCTGTGGAATTCATTGCCACAGACCACTGTGGAGGCCAAGCATTTAAGGTAGAAGTTGATAGGTTCTTGATTATGCAGGGTGTGAAAGGTTATGGGGAGAAGGCAAGTGAATGGGGTTGAGAGGGAAAATGGAACAGCCATGATGAAATGGAACTGATTTGGTGGACCATATAGCTTAATACTGCTCCTATATTTTATGGTTTTATGGTCTTTTCCACAATACTGATGCTACAAGAGCCAAAAAAAACAGCAGTAATAATTTTGACATCACCAACCTGAGATACTGGTCTTCAGCAGTAACTTATGTTTAAACAATTTGACTAGAAATGCCTGGAATACCAGAGTTTATTTTCACATATGACCCTCAACAGAGTTGAAATTATCTAAGATCTTTGTAGCCATCCAGGACTTTTTGTAAAGAAATGCAATCCATAACAGGGAGCAACATGCTGGCCAAATTGCAGAAGGTCCCTTGTAATGTACCAAGTTAAATGACCGGATGATGAAACCAGATAAGAGAGGAAAAGGATGCTCGGCAGAGTGACACAACCCATCACAGAAAGATACAAAGACACGACGAGACCTCAAATCCCTTTACAGCAGATTGAACGATGTTCGAATCTACTGCATTAGTTCTCATTGTATATAATTCGTGGAGTTCGGAGTAACTTCTAACTAAAACAAAATAGCGATTAAGGTCTGAGAAGTACAACTTGTGCCAAGAGCCAAGAGCTATTTACGACTGCCAGTTGATTGACATAGACCCTTCCTTAATTGCAATTTCTATTGGTTTAAACTAAGGACAAACCCGGAATATCCAAATATGATTGGTTATTCCAGTTGTTAATCAGGTCGCGAGACCGCGCCCACTGGGACATTAATGTGCACCAGAAGACGACCAGCATTAAAAGCTGCAAGATCAGCCTTCATGGCGAGGATATGTCACTTGAGAGAAGGCTAGCCGCTAACTCAAAATTAATTTCCGCTGATAATGACATTAAAACCTTACCTTACTCAGGAGATAGTTTTCTTCCCTTTTTCTTTGATGTAAACGCCCGGTCAAAGCCAGGCTCGCATCAGACGCTCCGCCATTTCGCCTTACAAAATCCGCTCAGCGCTGCGCTGTAACGCCAGTGCCAATTGGCTGTCCATGGTCACCAGGGATAACCCCGGCCTCAATGCATTTTAGGAGATGTAGTCCTTCTGTAGTTCCATTCCGCAGCGGCCTGATACTGGTACTACATTTCCCAGAACGCAAAGGAGCCACTCTCCCTTTCAATAGAATTCAGACCAGGTTAGAGCTTCATTATAAAAGCAATCAGTAAAGAGATTGCAATATTAATAGTAAAACATTTCCTTCACGTTCACACGCTTAAGCTCAATTATTCTAAAGTATACTTTAAATCAGAGAGAGATTTCCATTTGATCATTTTATTGTAATGGGGAAGACTACAAAAACATTAGAAAGAGTAGTTTCTGCAGTGTGAACGGCGTCCTTTCAGTATCACAGCTACTGGAACATCTTAAGAACTCCAAAGCCAGTGTCGCTCCATGATTTAAACTATGGCTATCCCTCTAAAGTCAAGGCAGCCGAGAGAGCTTGCAACCATTCAGCACACCTGTCTGTCACAGAGATAATCCTACTGCTCTTCTTCTCTGGAAGGGTGGGGAATAATTGTGAAGTCTACCACATCCTGTATTCCTCACACACAATAGGTTAATCTAATTTACCCATACGGAAAATGGGTTTTACACCTCAATGCTTTTTATGCTCACTTTGACCGTCAAAACATAGAGGATCACTAGTTCCCACAGCCCCCGATGATCCATCGTCTGAGGCCGACGTGCGAGCAGCCTTCAAGAGGGTGAACTCACGAAAATCACACGGTCCAGACGGGGTATCTGGCGAAATAATAAAGACTTGTCTGATCAATTGGCGGGAGCGTTCACCGATACTCTTTAACTCGCTTCGGTAGTATGAGGTACCCTCCTGTTTCAAGCAGACTTCACTTGTACCACTGCCTAAAAAGAAGGTAGCAAACTGCCTCAACGACTTTCGTCCAGTAGCACTTACATCCACAGTGATGAAGTGTTTTGAGAGGTTGGTGATGAAATATAACAACTCCTGTCTGAAAAGCGACTTGGCTCCGCACTGATTTGCCTACTGAAGCAACAGATCCACAGCAGATACCATCTCATTAGCTCTTCACTCAAGCCGGGAACATCTGAACAGAAAAGTTGGTAACTTATTTTCTCTTTCTACTTCTCTTCTAATATTTATATCTGTGCACATGTAATGCTACTGTAACACTATAATTTCCTTTGGGATTAATAAAGTATCTACCTATCAGGACGTTATCATCAACTACAGCTCAGCTTTCAATACCATCATCCCCTCAAAACTATTCAATAATCTTGAAGACCATGCCCTCAATACATCCTTGAGCAATTGGATCCTCGATTTCCTCATTTGCAGACGCTAACCAGTTCAGGTTGACATCTCTTCCACAATCAACAACAATAAAGGTGCACCACAAGGCTGTGTGCTTAGCACCACCCCCTGCTCTATTCGCTTTACATTTATGACTGAGTGGCTAGGCACAGCTCCAATGCAATATTCAAGTTTGCTGATGACACCACTGTCGTTGGCCAGGAGGGAGACTGAAAACTGGCTGAGTGGTGTCATAACAACAACCTTTTACTCAAATGTCAGCAAGACCAAGAAGCTGATTATTACCGTCAGATGGAGGAAACCAGATGTCCATGAGCCAGTTCTCTTTGGAGGATCAGTCCTGGGCCCAGCACATAAGTGCAATTACGAAGAAAGCACAACAGCACCTCTACTTCCTTAGGAGTTTGCGAAGATTTGACATGCATCTAAAAACTTCTGACAAACTTCCATAGATGTGTAGCACAGAGCATTTTGACTGGCTGCATCACAGGCTGGTATGGAAACACCTATATGACCCTTTAACAGAATATCCTGCCCAGTCCATCACGGCAAATCTACATGAAACGTTGTCCCAGGAAAGCAGCATCCATCATCAGTTACCCCCTGCACCCAGGGCATGCTCTCTTCTCGCTGCTGTCATTCGGAAAAAAATGTACAGGTCACACACCACTAGGTTTAAGAACAGTTACTACCCCTCAACCATTAGGTTCTTGAACCAAAGGCGATAACTTCACTTGCCCATCACTGAAATATTCCCATCACCTATGGATTCATTTTCAATTACTCTTCATCTCATGTTCTCACTACTTATTGCTTATTTATTTTTATTAGCATTTCTTTATTTTTGTATTTGCGCAATTTGTTGTCTTTTGCACACTGGTTGAACATCCAATTTTGTGCGGTCTTTCATTGATCCTGTTCATTGCTTATTATTGCATAATGGATTTTTTAAAAAAAATTTTAAATTAGTTTTTCAAAACATTTTACAAAATTAAAAAAAAACCCAAATCCCAATGAGGAGCATTAATACAGAGCAAGGTTAAGCATACAATAACAATATGCTACAGAGGAAGAGAATTTAACAAAAAAGCACCTAAATTAAAGACAAGTGAGCTTAGTGTCCTCCCCAAACCCAACACAAGAAAAAAAACAATTCCAGACCAACCACCACACAATATAGAGTATCATAATGGATTTTTTAGTATGTTCGTAAGAAAATTAATCTCAGGGTTGTATACGGTGATATGTATGTACTTTGATAAAATAAATATATTGAAGTTTTGAACATTATCATACCGAATCAATCAACCCACCCCCTTCTCGTTTGATCACGGTTAAGGAGTTGCAACTGCTAGGAGACATAACTGTATGTAAAGCAGAAGTCCAAGACTGAGGGCCGGCCAGGGACTGTGTCACGTGCTGTGTACTTAATTGTATGAGTTTTATTTTTTTTTAGCGTAGCTCGTTATTCTGCTGAAAACTCTGGAGCAAGAATTAACCAGTCATATGTCAATCTTGACTACCATTCAATTGGAATATGAGTGATTTATACTTCAATTTCTCCTCCGTACTTTACTACAAAAGATTATAATTCTGGTAACTTCAATTGCCTTGGTGTCTACAGCCTATTGCAGGAAATCAATGACTTCTAAGTAGGCAAAACAAAAAAACTGTATTAGTTCTATATGGGGAGAGGGAGGAGGAGAGAGAAGACACTTCTGTACAGGAAGAACTACCCACAGCAATGAAGACATCTTTAAAAAGTCTTAAGCATCAGATTGATCAAGATATTCAAGCTAAAACGGCAATCATTTCTCCTGAAGGGTTTCGGCCCGAAACGTCCGTAGATACTGCCTGACCTGCTGCGTTCCTCCGGCATTTTGTGTGGTGCTTTGGATTTCCAGCATCTTTCGTATTGATTATTTCTCCTTCGTCAGATGTTGCCGGTCTCGTTGAGTGTTTGTGTTGCTGGATGCTTCTAGCTCTTTATTTTTATTGCAGACTAACGCTTTTAAAAATCAAAAATATATTTTCTCACAACGATAAGGTTTCATACTAAGATTGTACATAGCTCAAATTTTTGAGAAAATAAATTAGATAAGCAATGTGTTAACTTTGCTTGGGGGGGGGGGGGGGTGTTACGCCAATTCAGCTACTTGTGAGATGATAGTAAATTTTGAAGGAAGTTAGTACAGTTCACGTTCTTCTGATGAACTAAATTGTAAAATGCTCGTTCAAAACAAAATTAGATTTATATTGAAAAGAACAAAGGACAGTGTGTGGCGATATGAAAGAAGATTAAAGGGAAGTTGACAATTCAGCTGAAACGCACAACCCATATCATAGACCGTTTACAACTTCCTTCCACGTTACCAACTACTCAGATAATGCAAAGGTGCTAAGGTAGCCGTAGAAACAAATGGACGCGAGAACCAGAAATAATCTGCAGTATTATTCCCAGAGTAGCTTAGTCGCATACTGAATCATCGAAAGTTGCCAGCTGATAATAAATGTGGTAATCTTGCTTCGGGGGTACATGCCAATTCAGTTACATCCGAAGGCAGAAGTACAGACAAAATTTAGTACCTAACCATAAAGAGAAAACAGGATCGTTCAACCGCACCTTTGTCAAGAGTAAACATAATATTAAAGGGAAGAAATTCTAAAACCTTTGAGGTTAAAAAGAAAAAATAAGCTCGAAAGGAATTCACTTAGGAGGTGGATTAAAAATTAATAAACTCAAAGGAAGTAGCTGTGAAGTCTAATGATTATTAGGTCAGTAAATAGGTAAAATATGGAATCATTAATAGTGTAATAATGTTGATTGTTGTGAAAACTGGGGTTTTATCAAACCATTAAATATGAAAGTAACACATCCTTCTATCACAACCTTAACCAAAAAAAAGGACAGCTTTAAAACAGCTGTAATTTTCACTAAATTGAATTTACCTTCATTAACACTACAGTAAACTATCATACAACAATTCCCTTGCTTGGTACCAACTGGAACCAACCTAGGCTCTCACCAACAGTCAGGAAAGTATATTCCTCCACTTCAGAGATTTTAACCTTTGCAAGGCTCAAATGACAAAGGAGAAGAATTAGGTCATTCAGCCCATCAAATCCACTCCACAATTGGATCAACTTCATTCTGCCTTCCCCCCCATAAACTTTGATACTATTGCTAATTAAGAACCTATCAAACTCCACTTTAAATATACCTAATAACGTGGCCTCTGCAGCCACCTGTCCATGAAGGCAAAAATCTGTGCAAATGGGAATGAGTTTGTATTATAATTTAATGTCACCCACATACTAATCCTTGAAATATTGATACTGATTGAACACTGTGCGGCACGAAAATACTGTGAATTGAAATTCCAGTGGTTTAAGTAGCATGTTAATGAAATGATAAACACAAGAGATTCCACATATGTTGGAGACCCACAGTACTGGAAGAACTCAACAGGTCAGGCAACATCTACGGAAAGGATCAAGATCTCATCATGAGTCTAGTAAAAAAGTCGCAGTCCAAAATGTCAATTCTATTTATTTCCATAGATGTTGATTGACTTGTTGATTTCTCCAGCATTTTGTGTGTTGTTCATGAAATAAGGATAATCTCTCTGTTAAAGATACATTAATGTAACTGAAAGCAAACTCATGGGGTAACCACAATAGAATTGTTGCTGTAACAATATCTGAAACAAGTTGTGTGAAGTCATGAAATATCGACACAAATGACCAATCATAAATTGGCAACTTGGTATTAATGCAATTCTCAGCCGTGACTACTTTAGCCACAATCAAGTACATTTGGATTACTAAACATAGAAATGACTAAACAAATACCTATTGCGATTAAATAAAGGAGTTCAGTACGATGGCCCAATGACCGTTTTATTTATTGACCGTTAATAACTGCTACAGTTTTAATACCAACAAGGTCGTGCAGTTAACAAACCCGAATGCAAGTCAATTGGTCCTTCACAAACCAAGTTCATGTGATTTTTGCCTGGAATAGATATCCCCTGAGGTGAAGTTTTATTTTAATGAAGATGCAGTTTAAACAGAAAGTAGAGACTTTATCCCCTTATGGGCCTGTTTAGCCTGCATTTATTCTCACAACTTCTCGACCTGAAAACCCGCTTACCCAACTGTTGCTCATTGCTCATTCCGCAGTTCCTGTAACTACAGGTTAGTCTACCACCCGTTCCAATGATGACGAGGGAAGCTGCTGGATACACATATACTGAAATCCCCATTCCACCACTCCCTTCAGAGACTACAGTGCTGAATCTGCAAGGTGCAGACAAAAGATGTCCCAACCTATGACTGTATAATACAGGCTTAGTTCCAAGCTTATGAAGAATATTAAGCATTAAGGTAGATGGTGGCATGTACCACTGTCTAGTACTTGAACTTGGCAGGTGGGGCATATGCAAGTGGGGAGAAACTTGGATGGTGGAATGGGGAGAGGAAGGGACCCAAACAAATACATGAAATTGAAACAAATACTATACCCTGGAAAGACCTCTGTTCCATTTGTTTCAACAGCTTCAACATCCATCGAACTTTAATACAGGAGAAGGCATAAAAGTCAAAGTTCCACATCAAAAATTTTAACCAAATGAAAGCATAATATTAACAGAATTTGACATCATATTTTTCAAGTGCCAGTCCTTGTAATGTTAACAAAAAAGGGATACAGTTTCCAGCCCTTTCTAGTTTGGGACTTTTAAAAAATAAAATGATCCAGCAGTTCTGTATGGTTAATCTGCAGTGCAACACACCACTCCAAGAACAATTTGCATGAACTCCCAGGGCTGTGCCAACCAACTTTGCATTTTGGTAAGTAAAATACAATATTACAAGAAACAATCCAACAGTTTAAAAATAAGTAACCAATTTAAATGTGCATATAGTTATTCTAGCAAAAAGATTTGCAAACATTTCATTTTGGGGCACATCACTGACAGCCCGGATACTCTCTTGTCCAATATACAGACAAGTTGTCTTGTGAACATATTTTAAAGAGCGAACAGTTTCACATTTGATTCAATGCTGCAACTGCAAGTATTCTACACAAGAGGATCAGAAACCAGATCCTGCAGGTACACCAGTCAGATGTGTACGAACTGATTTAACAACAAGTCAGTTGTCTCAAGTTTAGTCAATTAAAATGTTTAAGTCAGTAGAATTGGCACAGCCCAACTCAATCCAGAAGTCCAGGCAAACATTACAATCACATTAAGACGATATTGAAGAAAAGCTTGTGACGTTGGCAGTCTTCTCAGTTTTGTGACTGCAGAAAGTACAACCGGAAGGCTCTCCGAGACATGGTGCTGTCTGGGAGACAATAGGTGGAAAACACAAATTTCCCCCGCAAACCTAGGAAAGAGCATTTTAAAACCAATGTACAACTGATATGCAATAAAATACATTTACAGTACCTCTTATGCATATGCAGCCAATATTGCGAGCATAGCTGATCATTTATACTAGTATATACTACATTCTGAACACCCTCTGAAGAGACACGTCAAATTATTTAATTAAAAACTATCTTTTTTTGTTTGAGGTGCTCCAAATAGTGACTTAGCCAAGAACAGACAAAACATATCAACTGTGGCAGATGAATTTGTTGCATGGTTTGCGTAGAATTGCCCATGTAACAGAGCCCACAACTACCTGGTAAAGAAGCCAGTGGTGCAGCTGCCATCCTGGCATGTCTCTGAGTGTATTTAAATTTTTACCTACCACTCCTTCCCACCCATCCCACCCCTCTCCCAATTTCCATTCATGTGCACAGGCTTTATCTGTTGGGTGGAGATGCACAATCTCCTATAATAAAATGTAGCCTTATGACACTGCTGCGTCAACAAGCCAACATATCAACTGTCAACCACAACAGTGAAATGATTCCTACCATCAGCCTCTTGAAATCATCAATCATCAAAAACACACACAAAAAAAACAGAAGTAGAACTGCCATGTGTTAACGGTGGAGTTTGTGAATATTTTAATCATCTTTACATGCAAATTGCATATTCTGGAAAGAAAAAACAAATAACAGCCACAGATCTGAGTGCATCAGGACTTTCCTTGTCCTGGTTCCCCGTGCACCCACCACCTTCAGTCAAACACAATTTGGCAGAAACGATGCAAGTGTTATTGTGCCAGTGGCCATCATTAATAAAAACAATGAAAATGTGTATTAATTTTAAAACGGAAACTCAAATTCAAATTTTGGAAGCAGGCTGATTCCCTAAAATGCCTTCTATTAATAGTTATGCTTCATCTTCACCTCTGGCCATGTCAGCTTTAACCAGCTCCTGAGGACAGTCTTTGCAGTGCCAAGTGTATCACCACTGTTCCGTGCACTGCTAAGGTCAAGAAACTATGCTCCCAGGAGACAGATGCCTCGGGTACTACTGGGAGAACAGCCCAAATCCTAGCCAACACACAGAAGTGCTTTCACTATGACATCACTAAGTTTTTAACTTGGTTTCTTTAATCAAATGATTAAAATACTATTTCAAAATAACAAAGGAACACAGAAATAAACATTTTACTAGAGAATGTCATTGCTTTAAACTATGCTGTGTACATGCTTAGAGCTCAAGGGACTCTATAATTTTTCACGTTCTGAAGGATCATAGTATCTTTGAACAACCTTCTAAGTTTACAAAGTATGGCCTTGTACAATAGAAATGTGGAAAACACAGGTTTTTAATTTTACAGTTTCAAATCAAATTTGTGGAATGCAAAACTAAACTGCCCAGTGTCTGTATAGAAACACAGCATCTAATATTGTGCAATATGTCCGCCTCATTTTATAAAAGTGGCAGAATCACTTAGAAATCCCTGCTTTTATTTATACTCTCCAATGGCCATAGGAAATAGATTGTAACTTTTGTTTGAAACATCTCAAAGAAAACTGGACACAAAAATTGGCAGACATCCAGCACCCTTAGACAGAAGCTTGGATGAGACAGATTTCCATGATTTCTAAAAATGAATTGCTTTCCTTTTAAAATAAATACAATGCAGTTGACATCTTTCATTGATCTGGCTTTGAAAAAAAATCTTTTAAGTAAACAAAGGCTCGACGTGTCCGCTGTGGCAGGAAACCACTGGCTTTAGGTAGGAAGAGAGAGTCCTTTCTGCTCACTGGGTTTGGTAGCCTGCCATGCCAAATCCTGCTTGGTTGGTTATCACACTGGGACTTTGACCTTGTGGAGGCTGAACTCCGTAGTTGGCACCCATCCAGGCGGCAGTGGATGGTGTCTGACTGCAAGAGAAAGGAGGAATCAAAACACTGGAGTGAGCCAACAGTAAATGACTTATTTTACACATTCAAAAGAATCAAAACAGGAACACATATTTTCCAAACTTCAATGCTCTCAAAATAATTACAGAATGAATGATACTCAGGATGGAAGAGCAACATGTCAAATTCCATCTGGGTATTCTACAACCCCATGTATGAACATCGATTTCTATAACTTCCAATAATTTCTGGCCTCTCCCCCTTTTCTTCTTTTCCATTCCCTATTCCGATTCCCCTCTTACCCCTTTTCTTACTCTCACCTGCCCATCACCTCCCTCTGGTGCCCCCTTCCCTTCCTTTACCCTGTGGTCCACTATCCTATTAGACTTCTTCAGCCCTTTACCTCAACCACCCATTGGCTCCCAGCTTATTACTTTATCCCCCTCCTTCACTTAGTCCCACCGAGCCAGCACTCTTCCTCCACTTATTCTGGCTTTCCCCCCCCTTCCTTTCCAGTCCAGTGAAGGTCTTGGACTGAAAGATCGACTGTTCAGTCCTTTCCATAAATGCTGCCCGACCTGTTGATTTCCTCCAGTATTTTGGGTCTGTTGCCCATGATTTCCAGCATCTGCCAAATCTCGTGTTTATAATTCCAACAGATGATGTACCAAATTATTTGGTACAGCATCATTACAATGCTGTTTCAGGACAAATGTGAAGTCCAAAGTCTGTTTCAAATAATGATCACACTCGAACCACTGAAACAGCACTAGGAGAGATTTGTATGTACATATTGCAAAATTTACGAGTGTATTTGGGAGAAAGGAATTTTTTTTTTTTAAATCAGGTGAACATAAGAACATGAAATAGCAGGAGTAGACCACCTGGCCCCATTGAGCCTGCTCCATTATTCAATAACATTATGGCTGATCTGGCCATGAAGGTGAAATCATATTAAATGGAGCAATTTCAGATACTATGATCATAATGATCCTGTGCCTCAGATGCAATCAGTTCATCACCATTTCCTACAATTTTCCTCCCTCCGATCTTTTTACAAAACTCTGCACAAAAGTTTTTTCTCCTCATCCCAAATGCATGACCCTTATTCAAATGCCACGTTCTCTGACCTTGGAGCTGAGGAAACGGCTTCCCATCAATTATTGGACAATCCATTTCCAATTCTTTTGTCCTCAATGAAATAATGTCTCACTTCTCTGGCAAGTACAGACCCAGCCTCCTCAGTGGGCCTCATACCTAAAAATCTTGTAAAACTGCACTCACTGTTTGGACACGGCACAACACTAAGGTACAGTACAGGTGGAGAAGGACTCATCACTTTATAACACCAGGGTACAGTACTATTAGGGAAGGACCCATCATTATATAACACTGGGGTGTAGTACCGGTGGGTATGGGCCTGTCACTGTATAACACTGGGGTACAGTACCGGTGGGTATAGATCCGTCACTGTACAACTCTGGGGTACAATGGGTCTCTTTGAAAAATATATCTTTCTTTCCTTATTGACCTAATACGCAATTAGTGGCTGAAATGAGGTCTCACTATAATCCAGTATAATCTCAGCAATTACTGCTGTAGTCTAACCTCCTTGCAATAAATGTCAAACCATTCACCTTTCCAATTGATTGTTGTACCCTCACACCTACTTTTAAATATATCCGGTTCCTGCTATAAGAACAGTTTTCTAGATGAAGTCATGAAACATTACAGCAAAAGACAGGCCCTTTGGCCCATCTGGTCTACACTGAACTGTTATTCTACCTAGTCTACCTAGTACCTGGTTCAAATTTCTGCTTTTTAAAAAATTCTTCCTATCATCTTCCTGTCCAGTCAATTAGCCTATCTCTTTCCATACTATCACTTCTCTCAAGTGTTTCTCCTGTAGGACTTCTTGTCAGCAGAAAACTTGGATATTACAGTCGGCCCTCCTTATCTGTGGATTCCGCATGCGCGGATTCAACCAATCGCGGATCAGGAAAACCTGGAAGTTCTCTCTCCAGCACTTGTTGTTTGAGCATGTACAGCCTATTTTTTCTTGTCATTATTCCCTAAACAATACAGTATAACAACTATTTACATAGCATTTACATTGTATTGCTAGATTATAAGTAATCTAGAGATTATTTAAAAGTACAGGCAGTCCGCTGGTTATGAATGAGTTCTGTTCCTGAGTCTGTCTTTAAGTCGGATTTGAAGTCCGAACAGATACATGCTCCATTAAAATTGTTCCAATCGTTGACTGACTGTAGCCTAACGCTTTTCCAATGACCAATGGTGTTTCACCTCTTTCCGATCGCTTTATTACTTCCACCTTATTTTCAATTGCGAACGTGATTATTTTCATTGCGGATTCAGACCTAAAGACCACCGCACTGAGACAGGTTAAACAAAGTCCGGGGTTCTGCTGGGTCCTAAAGACCACCGCACTGAGCCAGGTTAAATAAGGGACTTGAGCATCCGCGATTTTTGGTATCTGCGGGGGGGGGGGTCCCGGAACCAATCCCCCGCGGATAAGGAGGGCCGACTACATTCTTTTTACATCCAGGTCACTCATCTAAATTGTGAACAGGTGAAAGCCCCATGCAGCCTCCAATTAACCCATTCATGAAGAAAACACCAAATACAATGAAAATACTATGTTCTGTCCATAGTTCTGAAGACAAATAGAGATTTTAATTTATTTACTCAGTTGCCTGTGTTCTAAAGGCTACCTTTGGTAAATGCAAAGCAGTCTCCAAAGATAGGTACTCATACAGATATCATTCTGTCATGTGCAAAACAGGTGCTCCAGAAAATTCAACATTGAGCCAATTCCTATGAATCCTTTAGTAAATTATATGAAAAGAATCGCTAGATTAAAGAGCGGAGACAAGCACAATTATAACATTTAAGAGACATTTAGACATAAAAATGGCATGGCAAAGAAAGGCTCAGAGTTATATGAACCAAAAAGCGACAAATGGTAGTATCTTGGTCAGCATAGATAAGTTGGACCTGTTACGTACCCGTGACACGTGACAGTGGTACCCTTGTCACGTGACTGGGGTTGAAGTTATACTGGACTTGAGGTAATGGTCTTGTGATGGTGGAGTGACGTCATTTTCCTGCCAGTAGAGGTCATGTGACAGGTTTTTTTTTACAGGGTATAAAAGGAAGACCCCACCCTGTCAGGTGGGGCAGTTCGTGGCTGGATTTGCCAAGTTGACTTCATGCCACTGCGTGATTTAATGTGATGACGCAGTTTAGTTGAAAGATGAAGTTTTATCTAATGCCTAAAGTTTAAAAGGTCATTGCCAGCAGTTTCTTACAATACTGCTAGTGGAGAGTGAATATCGGAGTTCGGAAGTTAAAGATCGAGGAGAATCGATTTTCGACGGTGGATTGGGTTCGACCTTGTGTGATCCTCATTCGGAAGGATTTCGTTGACTGTTCTCGTGTTAATCTCTGCTGGGATAGCAGGAGATTGAGGACAGAGTGTGGAAGAAGAGGTCAGTGCCTTTAAACCGTTACGTTTTATAAAATTCTACATGGGAAGAGTTCGACGCCGGGGATCGAAGGACAACGACGTGGAAGAGAATTTAAATCGCCTTAAAAAGTCTCTCCTTTTAAATGGACTGTGAGCATTTTGAACTTTCGGCATACCGCTTAAAGAACTTTTTTTCAACATCGCTTTAAGAACTGTGAAGCTGCAGTACAGCAGCTGTTTTCCGGTTACGTTAGTGTTTGTTTACTTTTGGGGGGGTTTGTTTTCAGTGTTTAATAAACGTGTTATTTGTTATAAAAACCCTTGCCTAACTCACATATATTTATTGTTGCCAGAATACGTAACAGACCCAAAGGGCCTGCTGTACAACTCCGAATCAGTAAAATATTGTTGTCTAGCACATAATTACTATCAATACAGAAAAAAAAATTCTCTTACTCCATTCTGAATCCTTGTTGATTCCAAGCTTGTCCATAAACTCCATATGGTGGCATTTGCCAGCCATTAGGCATATACTGCCCAAACTGTTGAGTATTTCCATACCACTGGCCAAACTGGCTCCAAGGTTGAGGGTAGCCCATTTGGTTTTGCTTAAAAAACAAACAAAAGGAGGGATTGAGAAATAGAGCAAGAATACTTTTCAAAAACTTCACAGTATGTTTATAATAAAATTCTTGGAATATACATTTGGTTTCACAATATTGGCAGCTTTTGCTTAACAGTACACATGAACAATTTTTAATTCCCCCACCCGATATTAAACAGTTTACTGAACAATACTCCTGTTCAAGTCAGTTCTGACTGAATCCCATCACAACTTGTCACTGAACCCAAACTTTAGAGTCTCACAAGACGCTGTACTTCATGACTATGAAAAGAATTAATACACTTATTACAGTGATAATGAACAGTTTTACTATCATACTCTATACTTAAGATAGAGCAATCCCATTGCCTTCCTTCCCTTACTTCTGCTTTTGTTCTGTTTTCAACACTTTCTGGATATTTTTACCCTGTCTAGCTGAAAACCAGGCCAGTTGTTAATAGCTCAAAGCTCAAGCAATTGAGCAGTGAACTGTTGCCTCAGTCAGAATCTCTCTTTTTAACTTAAAAACATAAACCAGTCCTGCTGGTTAAAGCAATGACAATTTAATGGAGAATATCACATTTAATGAAAGCAGAGTATTGAACTTCGTCAATTATTGTCACCCAAATTAGAAATATATTTAAACAGAAATCAGAAGTTGCTTTTTTGAAAATATCAATTTGTCAGATATTAAATCTGCTTTAAAGAATAATCAGACAAAATTTTAACTCACTTGTTGAAATTGTCCCATTCCATCGGGTGTTTCCTTTCCCCAGTAACATTTGACAATGTGTCCTTCTATGGTAGTTCCATTGACTGAGACAATAGCATGCGCAGCACTTTCATGTGATGAAAAACTTAAACAAAACAATACAAAGTCAATACACTGACTTTAAATTGTCCATGCTGCAGATATTATAATGCATGGTTTACTCTGTTCGATACCGAAAAGAATCGGTCTTTGGAACAGATTATAAAACTCCCACTCATTTCATCTGTGTAACAATTTAATCCTAAAAGGGCAGTAGACTTCTTTTTAGATATAGGTTCTTTTAATATCAGAATGTATTCAGTATACAATATGAAATTCGTACTCTTCACAGGCATCTGCGAAACAAGATACCCCATAGAATGAATAATAGAACATTGAAGCCCCAAAACACACCCCTTCACAGCAGCAGCAGTAAAAACATCACCCCTCCACCCCCATTTCGTAAATTCACACAGTCAACATTTTCAAATTATTAAATGCATCTAAATTTACTTTGGAGCCTGCTAACACCATAAAATTACTTTAATGAGGAAGTGGAAGGGTGGATTAGTAAGTTTGCAAAGATTGGCAATGTTGTGAATGGTTTTCATAGGTTACAACACGACATTGATAGGATGTAAAGCTGGGCTGAGAAGTGGGAGATGGAGTTTCACTTTGGACGGTCAAACTTGCAGGATACAAAGTTAAAGGCAGGATTCTCAGCAGGATGGAGGAACAGGTTCATAGATTGGTTCCCGCATTAATCAACAGGGTGATTAAGACATACGGTACGTTGACCTTCATTAGTCAGGGGACTGAGTTCAAAAGTCACAAGGTAATGTTGTAGCTCTATAAAATGCCGGTTAGATCACATTTGGAATATTGTGTTCAGTTCTGGTCAGTTTGTTTCAGGAAGAATGTGGAAGCTTTAGAGATCTACCAGGATTCTGCCTGGATTAGAGAGCATACCTTATGAGGATAGGTTGAGTGAGCTAGGACTTTTCTCTTTGGAGCAAAGGAGGATGAAATGTGACTTGATAGATAAGTTGCTTAGATGGAGTGGACAGCCAGAGACATTTTCCCAGGAAGGAAATGGCTTCACATAGAGTGTAAGGTACATCAAACATGTTGCCAGGGGTGGTGGTAAAGGCAGATGCATTAGAGACATTTAAGAGATTCTTAAATAGGCACATGGATGAAAGAAAAATGGAGAGCAATGTAAGAGGGAATGGTTAGATCGATCTTAGTGTAGATTAAAAGGTTGGCACAACATCGTGGGCTGTAGAGCCTGCTTTCTTCAAAATGTGGGCATTAATTTGCTAAAACCATGAAAGCCATTGGCAGCATCAAAATATTGATTTCAAACTAGCACAGTGAATTACCAGGAGGCTGTTACATTTATCATCAACTAAGTCTAAACTGCTTCAATTTGTAATGAGACTTAGAAATAGCTTGTAAATATGGGATTTACAATGTTTAACAGTTCAGGATCATTACTGTAGTTACATCAATATTTTCAAGAAAAAGATCTGGACAGAAAATAATTTTTTAAAAATTCAAAACTGATTCTAAGCAAAATATGACATTGCATACAGATGTACACCTTGAACAGCCAATGCTGCAGCATCAGTTCTCTTTGCCATATCGATGAACTAGACTGAAGATTGTAAATTAAACATTCGAAATTTCTCACTTTACAGCTATTCAAAATTTGTTCTCTCAAAGATGCTATCTGATGTAATGAATATTTTCAGTACTTTGCTTTTTAATGCTGATTATTCAAGGACTGAACATACCGTACAAATGAATATCCTTTCTCAGGAAACACCCTAATTTCCATGATTTGTCCAAAGGGTGAAAATGTCTGGCGCATGAGTTGCTCTAAATAAGAAAAAGATATTTTGAAAGTAAGGTTAACAGATTTCTTCAACAGTTTAAGGACTTATTGGATATTATACACTGGAAATAAATGTATCTCTATTTATCTATATCTATAAATAAAGGCTATTGAAAGTTTAATCAGTAAACAAAACCAGATGTGTGCGCCTTGAGGAAGAGGGCTCTGGAGAGTACTTAGGAAATTAGATGGGTAAAGGAGACTATGAAATATCTTTTGCAGGTAAGATTAAAGAGAACCCCAAGCCATTCTATGAGAAGTAAGAGAGTAGTCATGGTAAGAGGTATTAAATAAGCAACGTGTGTGTGTGTAGAGCCATGGATTGTGGGCAATGTCCTAAATGAATACTTATCTGTATTCACCAAGGAGAAGCACATGGAGGGACATGCTAATAATCTGGGACAGATCAGTATTAAAGTGGTGCCATTATTTTTTTTGGAATTAATAAACTCCCTAAAGATGGATTATGAACTAATAACTATCTCAAATAATTGATTATGAGAGGCACAGATAGGTTAGAAAGACAAAATACTTCTCAAATGGTAGGTTACTAAAAACAAAAGGGTACTAGATTGAGATGAGAGGGTTTATATATGCAAAGAGTGCTTGATAGAAGATGGTGGTGGAATCAGATACACCCTATCCTTGTTATATGCATCTTCAGAAAATGCGGATTCACAGTTATGCGAGGAACCTATTTCTACCAATGTCTCCTTACACGCGTCCAAAACTCAGTTACGTCACAAGTCACGTGTGCACGCCTCACAGTTGGGATGAGAAGCACCACTTTTCTGCCAATACAAGTCAGGTGCGCGCGCCTCACAGTCTCACTCGCACCAGTCTTGCATTGGTTTTGGCAAGGTGTGGATGTGCGATCTTGTGTTCTTAAACCTTCGAGTTTTTATCTATGGTGCAGTAATTTTCTGCTTGAAATATTTAACTATGCCTCCTAAGCGTCCGATGTCAATTCCTGGGCCACCAGCCAAGCGGCAGAGAACCGTTTTAACACTTGAAAAAAAGTTGGAAATTATAAAAGGGGCAGCATTAGGTGAAGGTAACACAGTTCTGGGACGCTACTGCCGGGCCAAAACTTGCCTTTAATGTTCTTTTGTTGCTTGACAATGCGCCAGCCCATCCCAAACATTTGGGCAGCATTCATCTTAAAACAGTGCATTTCCTGCTGCCTAACACAACATCGCTGATTCAACCACTCAACCAAGGTGTGATCTACATTCAAGGCGTATTTTTTTTTACAGCAAACTCTCTCTCAGATGCTGCAAGCAAAGCACGATTTTGAAGATCCCAGGAGTTTACCAACAATGGGAATGGTGGAATTCGGTACACTTGGTGCAAATGGCGGTGGACATGGACCCAAGTTTAAAACGGAGTCAGCATTTCAGTCATTCCCTGCAGTCAACCCTTCTTCCCTACAAGCAAATTTAAGCTGATAAACAAAATGCTGCCAAGCAAACAACCCTCACCACTTTCTTCAAACTGGTGTCATCTCCTGCTGCTGGGAGTTCTGAGAGTCTTCCTTCACCCCTTGTTGTGCTTGATGATCCTGACGACCCACAACCATCCACCTCATCTATGTAAAGCTTCCCGACACCACAACAACCACTCATCTCCTGGAGCGAACACACCTGCCACTGTTGGTGAGTACTGTACACCCTAGTATGTTAACTTTCTATGATTTATTACATTGAATATTACCTTAAATTGATGTAATATAATACGAATGTTGCCTTGTGGTACTGCTTTTGTGTCATATTGGTATGAAAATGTGAATTACAGATAAAGCATATTTAGGAAGCCCTCTGGAATGCATCCCAATTTCTCCATTTAAATAATTATTCACATTATGCGTTTTCATACTATGCGCCGACTGTGAGGAACATATCCCCGCATATAACGAGGATAAGGTGTACAATCACTATGTTCAGAGGCATTTAGACAGATGCTATATAAGCAAATCATAAAAGGATATAATAATAATGCAGGCAAATAGAATTAATATAGACAGGGGAAAAGCCAGCATGGACTTGGTAAGCCAGAAAGCCCATTTCAGTAGTGTACTGATGGTACCCTATAACAACTCGTGGTAGATGTAGCAATGGTGAGGCCTCACTAAGAGAATTGAGAGCTGTTTTGGGCCCCTTATCCAAGAAAGGATATACTGACAATGGAGAGAGATCAGAGGAAGTTCACTAGAATGATTCCAGGAATGAAGGGTTATCATATGAAGAATGTTTTATGGCCCTGGGCCTGTACTCACCAGAATTTAGAGGAATGAAGGCGTGGGGGTGGGATCTCATTGAAACCTATTGAATGCTGAAAGGGCTGTATAGAGTGTATGTGGAGAGGATTTTTATAGGAGACTCAGAATAGAGGGGGTGTCCATTTAGAACAGAGATGTGGAGCAACTTATTTAGCCAGAGGATGGTGAGTCTGTAATTTGTTGCCACAGGCAACTGTGGAGACCAGGTCATTGACTGTATTTAAGGTGGAAGTTGAGAGGTTCTTGATTAATCAGCATGTAAAAGGTTATGGGGAGTCAGGAGAATGGGGTTGAGAGGGAAATGGACTAGCCATGATAAAGTGGTAGAGCAAACTCAATGAACCAAATAGCCTAATTCAGCCCCTTTCTCTTATGGTCTTGTGTGAAGAGAAGCAGAATTTCACTAAGTAGTTGCTCTTAATTTTATTCAATGGTATGCTGCTGAAGTGAGACTGTTTTAATCTAGTGTAGAAAACACATCAAATATCAAAATGTGTGATTATCACACTGGCCATTTTACTTTCCAGCTTTACCTACTCATCTCCAAAAAGTACCGATCAGTCATCAGGATACAAACTGACATAGATACTTACGATAATCACTGATAAATAGTGATTGACAACAACAGCTTGTTAGCTTCAACTGTTAAATAGGAACTATGTACCACCTGCTTCAAATTTTACAACCGATAGCGTAATTAATACATACCTGGAATGAAGTGAGGGGGGATAAATGGAGGATTTTTAATGATAATAAATGTTAGGAAAAACACATACAATAAATTTCCACAGATACACATCAATAAAAATAATTTCTCCACAAATAAGAGAATGCTATGTCACTCTGTAAGTATATTAAAAGCAAGAGAGTGGTTAGTGAAAGAGTTTATCTTTGTCAAAACCAAAGGAGCAATGTATTTGTGGATCACAGATGTCAGACTCATTAGTCTATAACTTAAGTTTTCCTTCTACTTCCTTTTTATATATTAGGTTACATTAACTAATCTCCAACCTATTGCAACTGTTCCAGAATCCAAAGAATATTGGCAAATGACCAACATATCTATTTCCCGGCTCACCACCTGAAACATTGAGCTACAGGCTATCTTTAATCCCTTCGGTAATACAGATTTTATTTTGCTTTAATTGGTCTCCCATTTCTTTGTTCCCAATTATTAATTCCAACTTCTGACTAAAGACGCCTAGAGTAATCACTCAAGTTGAGTATGAAGTTCTAAGACATAGTGTATTAGTGGGCCGTCAGGTGGCTGTAGAGGCCAACCTGGGATCCACATGTTCTGGAGCAGTGTGGGCAAGAGGCCTATCTAGATTTGCCTTCACTAATCTTTAATTCTTCACATAATATTAAAGCTTTTATGTTCTCATTATTTTCTCCTTCCAGTTAATCCCTTTGTCCTTCTGTGCAGAGCTCTAAACTGTTTCCAGCCTCAGGTTTTTCTGGCCTTGATCTAACACCATCTCCAATTGCTTTTGAAATCCATGGTTGAACTACCTTTACTGTTGCACCATTACATAATCTAGATACCATTTAAATGATTGCCATTGCTTATCCACTGACAACCTGTCAAGTAACATTCCCCAATCTACCACAGCCAGCTCATACCCCTCTATAGCTTACTTCATTTAAATTCAGGACCCTAGTCTGAAAATCAGCTCTCTCACTCTCTAACTTCATAAAGGATTTCATGTTAACAGTGGCTCTTCCCTCAAGGGATCCCACAAAACAAGATTATTTATTAATATTTTTCATTATACACCAGTGTAATGGTGTGTAACACTCCCACATCACGAAGACCCTGGAAAGACTTGTTCTAGAGCAGCTCCGGCCTAAGGTTAGGCCACACTTAGACCCCCTCCAGTTCGCCTATCAGCCCCGACTAGGAGTTGAAGATGCCATCGTCTACCTGCTGAACCATGTCTATGCCCGCCTGGACAAGCCAGCGAGCACTGTGAGGGTCATGTTTTTTTACTTCTCCAGTGCGTTCAACGCCATCCACCCTGCTCTGCTGGGTGAGAAGCTGACAGTGATGCAGGTGGATGCTTCCCTGGTGTCATGGATTATTGATTACCTGACTGGCAGACTGCAGTACGTGCACTTGCAACACTGTGTGTCAGACAGAGTGGTCAGCAGCACTGGGGCTCCACAGGGGACTGTCCTGTCTCCCTTTCTCTTCACCATCTACACCTCGGACTTCAACTACAACAAAGAGTACTGCCATCTTCAGAAGTTTTCTGATGACTCTGCCATAGTTGGATGCATCAGCAAGGGAGATGAGGCTGAGTACAGGGCTATGGTGGGAAACTTTGTCACATGGTGCTTGCAGAATCATCTGCAGCTTAATGTGAAAATGACTAAGGAGCTGGTGGTGGACCTGAGGAGGGCTAAGGCACCGGTGACCCCTGTTTCCATCCAAGGGGTCAGTGTGGACTTGGTGGAGGTTTACAAATACCTGGAGATACGAATGGACAATAAACTGGACTGGTCAAAGAACACTGAGGCTGTCTACAAGAAGGGTCAGAGCCGTCTCTATTTCCTGAGGAGACTGAGGTCCTTTAACATCTGCTGGATGATGCAGAGGATGTTCTACAAGGCTGTGGTGGCTAGTGCTATCATGTTTGCTGTTGTGTGCTGGGGCAGCAGGCTGAGGGTAGCAGACACCAACAGAATCAACAAACTCATTCATAAGGCCAGTGATGTTGTGGGGGTGGAAATGGACTCTCTGATGGTGGTGTCTGAAAAGAGGATGCTGTCCAAGTTGCATGCCATCTTGGACAATGATTCCCATCTATTCCATAATGTACTGGTTAGGCACAGGAGTACATTCAGCCAGAGACTCATTCCACCGAGATGTAACACAGAGCGTCATAGGAAGTCATTCGTGCCTGTGGCCATCAAACTTTACAACTCCTCCCTCGGAGTGTCAGACACCCTGAGCCAATAGGCTGGTCCTGGACTTATTTCCACTTGGCACGATTAACTTATTATTATTTATGGTTTTATATTGCTATATTTCTTCACTATTCTTGGTTGGTGCGGCTGTAACGAAACCCAATTTCCCTCGGGATCAATAAAGTATGTCTGTCTGTCAACAATGGTCCACACTCTTAGCCGTTTCCTCAATATGTTCATTCAAAAGCTGCACTGAATGCATTCTAGAAATTCCTCCTCCGCAGTATTATTGCTAATTTGGTTTTCCTAATATGCTGAACGAAATTACCCATAATTAGAATTGCATCCATCTCTAAATTCCTAATAAATACCATCACCTAACTGCAATTCCTTAGTTCTACCAGAACAGATTCCGCAATAGGACTTGCAGAGAAAATATTTTTCCTCATTACTGTATTGGTCTGTTCTTTTACCTAGCATGCCATTCTAGCTCCCTTCCTTTTCTCACCCAATTTTGCTTGAATATCAAGTTTCCATCTGTTCAGTTCCCATCCACCGTCACCCTGCAGCGCGTCCCTGTAATCACAACTATTTCACATCTATTTACATCTAGATCTGTAGTTAAATTACATGCCTTACTGTGACTACTTGGCACATTAAGACACAATGCCTTCAGGCTTTCCCCTTTATCATTCTGATAGTCTTAGCACTGTCTTGAATAATGCCTCAAAAAGGTGCCATCCATCATTAAGGAACTCCACCACCCAGGATGTGCGCTCCTCTTATTACTACTATCAGAAGCCCATAGGCACAAACTCAACATTTTAAGAATAGCTTCTCTGCTCCCCATTCAGATTTCTCAACGGTCCATGAATCGTAAACTATCTCACTATTTTTGCTCTTTTTTCTTGTTCTTATTGTAACGTACAGCACATCTCATGTATTACACTGTGCTCTTTTGTTCGTATGTGCCATGCTGTATGACATAGGCAATCATGGTTTTTCTATAACCATGGTTGTTCTTGGCAAATTTTTCTACAGAAGTCCGTTTGCCATTGCCTTCTTCTGGGCAGTGTCTTTACAAAATGGGTGACCCCAGATATTATAATTATTCTTCAGATATTGTCTGCCTGGTGACCAGGACTGGTGATATACATCAACTGCTCATACGACCATCCGCCACCTGCTCCCATGTTTCATGTGACCCTGATTGGGTGGATAAGCAGGTGCTGCACCTTGCCCAAGAGTGACCTGCAGGCTAGCGGAGGGAAGGAGTGCCTTACACCTCCTTTGGTAGAGATATCTCCACCCCAACACCCAGTGTATTGCTTCATCACAACAACAAATTTCATGAGATAATCTGATTCTAATTCTATGTATTAAGTCTTACCTGTAAGTCCAACAGCTATGCCACCACAATAAACGGTACAGTTGCTAGGACTAGATTGATTGACAACTTCTTCATAGGACAACTGTTTGGTATTTGCTGTAAAAGGGAAAACTAAACATTAAACATCATATTCATACTACCCGAACTACTTTTTATAAAAAAAAATTTTTTCTTTGATAATCACAAAATAAGCTCTCAAAATGACAATTCAAATTTCCACAAAATGACAATCCAAGAAATGCTCTTAAACAAATCAACAAAACAATCCATCATTAAGGACCCCCAATCACCCAGGACATGCCTCTTCTCATTGTTACCATCAGGGAGGAGGCACACACTCAGTGATTCAGGAACAGCTTCTTCCTCTCTGGCATCTGATTTCTGAATGTATATTGAACCCATAACACCTTAGTACTTTAAAAACATTTTTGTACTACTTATTTTATGTGTGTAAATATTTTACAATATTTACTGTAATTCAGTTATTTCCTCTATTCATTATGTATTGCATTGTATTGCTACCGCAAAGTTAACAAATTTCATAACATATGCCAGTGATATTAAAACTGATTCTGATTCACAGCCCTTAAGGAAATAAACCAACTGAGCAAAACTGCCAGTCATACTACATCATGTTTATGAGGATCTTTCATTACAAGGTATACATTTGTACTGTTTAAACATAGCAAATACCATTTCTTCATTAGGTTATTTTCTGTACTTACGTTCTGATGTACTCTTTGGTGCAGGTGGCTTCCGGGTTGCCCAGTTTGTTCGGATCTGCCTTCCTCCAAGCCACTGCCCACCCATCTGCTGAATGGCATTCTCAGCATCCTGACAAGTGAAAATAAAAAATGGAAGTAAGCCCTCAATAAATAAACAAAACTATCAAAATACATACTGACAAAAATAGAAAAGATAATGGGCTTTCAGTAAACACTTCCAGTAAATCTGACAAGTGACTGCAACTCAAGTTCCTTTTCTTCCTTGTAGAGATAAATTTGTCAATTCTGGGTTGAACTTGAGATGAGCACACACAGATTTCATCTTCAACTGAAATGAGACGATTTCTATTCTTGTGCTTGATGCTTATTAAACAAGAAAAAGCTTGCTCACACATGTAAGAAATTGAAAACTGCAGCAAAATGTTCATTGCTTTCCTATGAATGACAGGATACTCTTCTTTCACAGAAATCCAGAACTTGTCTAGGACATGATCAGAATACAGCTCCCAAAGTTCTTCCTCTTCTCTTAAAGTCAAGTTCTCAGGCTGAGCAGAAGATTCAGAGAAAGGGCCCCTCACCCAGTCATATACTTGTGATGAAAGGGAGGAAAAATATTGTCCAATTTTGTTCTGCAGTTTTTCCAGGTGGTTTTCAATAAGACTCCAGACTTTGATATCTTTCCTCATTCTCAAGCCCAAGCAGCAGTAGAAACATTTCAAGATTTCCTTTTGCAACGTAATTTTTTGGTTTCCTTTTAAATCCAAAAATCTTGTCACTTGAAGTCAAAACATTTTCTCCAGGGCTTTGCAGAGACTTGTTCAATTGGTTCATATGATAAAAATGTTTTAAATAGGCTAGTTTCTGCAGCCATTCTTCATCTTCAAAGCACTCAGCAAAATCTGGCCATCTATTTTCTTGAAAGTACTCCTGCAATTCACCTTGCAGCTCAAACACCTAGTTGAGAACTCTTCCTCTGCTAAGCCACCGGACTTCTGTATGCAGCAGGAGATTGGTGTCCTCATTGTCCAGGTTTTCACAGTTGTTTTTATTTAAACATTCTCAAGTGAACTGCTCTTAAAGCTACTAACTAACTTGCTTCCTTAGACTTCTTAATGACTGTGACTTTATTTTCAAAAACTTTAACCTGTTTGTTTTGAGACCCCAATGGTCATCTAAAATAATAAGCACTCTTATGTGTCATATGGCTGTGATTTCTATTTAATTGTCCTTTCAATTTTGCTGGAGCCATTGCTACATTTGTAAATTGTTTGCCACAAACCAGGCACAATGGAATAGGACAGCTTGGCTCACCAGTCCATGTAAAACCCATTGATAAGTAGCTTTCATTGTAAAGACAGGCTTTTTTATGTCCATTGTTGCACTAGTGCAGTGAAATGTCTCCAAAGATTGTAATTCTTCATCATTAACCTTATCAGAATTGTCCATAGGCCGATGCCAAGAACCATCCTCTTCCATCTCACACCTCCTCTTCAAAATTTGCCACACTGGACTGTCCTTAGAATAAAAATTTATTTCCAATTTTCTACTACACTGCTAGTTTTTTCACTCCCACAAGCCAGTCAGCAGCACACAAGGGGAAGTTGAAGGAGGTAATTCAGGAGGGAGAGGCCCGACATCACAGCCCAAGTTGGGCAAGTCCATTCAATACTCAGAAGACACACTTCACGCTTCTAATCAGCCTACCATCCTCCCCTCCATGCAATGCAGTGCTCACCATCGGCCTAGCATTTTTCCCTCTGTAATGCAGCACTCACCCATTATCAACAGCTTCCCCTATCTCGCATCAAAAACTGAGAATGACTTAACCAAATAAACATGGTCCTACTGCACATGCCATACTGGGCTGAGACTTCTAATGAGATAGCTAATGGGGCTGCTCAGTCACTGCCCACCACTGCTAGCACTAGCACTGAGAGTTGCACAAAGTTTAAAAAACTATGTTTATTTTTCTTTAATCATAATCTCTTGCAGAACTCCAAGTAACCTCTCATGAAACCCTAGGGCTCTGCAGAACCCCGATTGAGCAACACTGCTGTGAAGAGTAGCGATGACCGTTAACCCAAACCAAATATTATCAGACCTTTCTACTTTGGGAACATTTCCTTTCACTACTTGATTAGACATGTTGAAAGGGAGCTAATGAAAGTAAGATCAAAGAGTTAAGGGGACTTTATAAGAGTGAAAATAACTCTGCCATGGATGGTCCCAAGCCCGGGCTATGAAAGAAGGAGGGTTGGGTAGGGATCTAGCAACCAAATCCCACAAAAGCCTAGGGCTACAGAAACACCAACAGAAGCTCCAAAGACCTCATCCCTGGGAGAGGAAGGGTCTACACCTGGGAACAACTTGAAAGACTGGCCCAGGATAGCGGACTCTGGTGAGCTGCTGTCAGTGGCCTATTCCCCAGTAAGGGTGATAATATTAAGAAGAAAGGGGTGATAATGGTAAGAGCTTGGGCAAGACTATCACAGTGTTAAAGATCCTGCCAAAGGAGCCAAATATGTGATGTTATAAAAATGCACAATTGGAGAGGGGTGAATAACAACAACCACTATAAACAATCAGAATCTGCAAGGAATAACAATCAGTTTGTATGAGTCTTTACCACTGTTCTTCAGTATTTCTTTAGTCACAATCAGACATACAAGTTTTTGTTATTTTCTTACATACGTGAAGTATTGGAATTGTGAAAGCATTATTCAGATGACAAGTTAATCAGTTTAATTAAAAACTTGCCAAATATGATGCTTCCATACGTACCCACTTATTGTAGAAGGACACAAAGCCATACCCTTTGGATTTTCCAGTTGCCAAATCTTTAACCACTCTAGCATCACTGAAAATATAAATAGACATGGCATAATGAATAAATACATTTCTTGTTGGAATAACTTTACCGTAGAGAATAAAAGACAGGAACCACACACACAAAATGCTTATTGTCAAGACATCACACCTCACCTTGATAAAGGGACCACAATGCAAGAGCGCCATATTCTACAAAGCACCTTTCCTCCTTTCCACTATAAAATGTACTACATCTCCAACTGCTAGTTTTACTACATCTTGACTTTCTAATTCAGTTATTACAGCAGTTAACTTTAACGTGGTAAACATGCAAACTGTGGCTCAGCTGGCTAATGTACTTACAGAAGTTTATTTTAGTTTTTATTTAAAAAATCTATTCAAATAGTTTTTAAGTTCATTCATATAAAAAAAAGTTAAAATGTCTGATAGGCATGGTCAAAGCAGCTATTCCTAGTTGTATAAATAACCAGGCCAAATCAAAAAAGAAAAAAAACAGTTGAGATTGCAAAATTAATTGAATGGCTTTCCTTAACCATGCACATTACACAGTACTTGTTGCCAACAAGTTTTCTACCTATACTTAAAAATACAGTATATGAAATAGAAAAGACTAGAAAAATAAAAAATAGGAATTAAAAGGCATACATCGCCTGTTAACAATTCTTTTAGTTTCTCGGTAGGGTGAATTCGTTACCCCCTTTTTGGACTGTGGGCAGCTGTAAATTTTGAGAAATTGAGATTTTCAGAAACGGTTGCAATATTCAGAGAAAACTAATAAGACACTGTACTTCCAAAAGTGTTAACAGAACTATGCAGACTAGCATAAATATATGAAAAGTGCATTATATACAGACAGGATCAGATCACTAAAGAATTGATCATGAACTATTTAAACCAAAATTGAGAAAAAAAACCAAAGTCAATTATCTGTTTACAAAGAGAAAAGGAAATAAGAAAACTACAACTGAGTGAACGATTATCCACTGTGACAGTCCCTTGCTGTTAGCCATGGAAATCCTGTCCATTCTTCAGAGACATTCTGTAAAATAACCAGAGCCCTATTATTTGAAATTGATTCAGAATCCATCTATGGTGTATCTTCTTTTCTCTTTCCCAATTATTGGTAATTATGTGGATGTCCAGATAAAATGCTTCTCAGGCAATTTGTTAACTCGAGAATAATTTTGCAAAATGCTTTTTTAAAAAAAAAAATAAGGTCTATTGCTAGTATGAATAAATTGCTTTTTTACCTTCAGGTTGGAAAGCTTTGGTAACATCTATGACATGCTTCTGTATAAAATGCATTTGGAGTCCATGTTTAACGTGAGATTACCATGCAACCGCACGTGAAAATACCAACTCTGTGTGGATCAAGAGTAGAGGACACAAACTGTCTGTGAGGATGTGTTGTTTAATCTCGTACCAGAATTTTGTCTTCACTGCGCCATCACTTTAAACCTAACACCTGACTTGTTTTTGTTGGCCCACATAGACTGGATTTTGCCCTTCATCTAAAAGAAACCCACATCATCAGCACCAATACTTTAAGTTAAAGGAAGTTATGAAGTAATGACCAAGTTGCATTAAATGTAATCTGAGAAAACTAAGAATTGTATATTCAATATACTCAAATCATTTCACAGTTACATTTCCAATGCCATCATAATCCCCAAACAAAAGAGAAGCACGCTTGGTCTCCTCCCAAATCTCTCAACCCATCTTACAGAAGGTATTTATTGGTGACTAGGGAGATTTCCATTCAAACCAGAGTATTTCCCACTTCTGCTTGATATTCAACCATCTTGCTAGGTTTAGAAACTTATCACCTCATTGGCTACTGATGGCAGAAACCCATATATTAAGCTACACAGGGTGTCAAATACACTCCTGTAACCTCAAAAACTAATTTGAATTAGTAACTGAAGAAAAGCACTCAAAGCTGTGAACTGGTTTTATAAATCATCTGAACACCATCATTTCACACCATAACCTCTTGGTTTGTAATTGCTGGTGATTGATAAGTTTTTTTTGGTCAACTTAACCAGGAAGCTTGCTTGATAGTTTTAATTATCAGCATCAAAAGCTGATGTTGAAAAGCCTACGAGAGGCTAAAACTAACCAACAGCAACTTTGCCAACAGGTTTTATTGCTGCAAAAGTACTATTTGCTGCTGCTGGACCACATCCATGTAGGCCAACAAATGTAACATCTCAAGCTCAAATGGATGAATGTTTAACATTATAAAAGTCAGACTGAATCCAAGACTGTAATGCTGCTCTAGATGTTAATATAGTATTAAAAAGAATCAATAACCTGTACCTTCTACATGGAACAGACGGGCAGCATTCTGCAAACACACTGAAGTGAAGGACAACCGAGAGGAATGCATTAAAATTCCTAGAGCCCTTTTGAGTATTGGAAGATTATTTGAATCATCAAATTACACACCCTTTGCGAGAACACCTTCAAAACATTCAACACAAACATACATAGATTACTTTTTTGTTTCAATGCAGAAATGTTTCTGCAGTTTTCCAAAGGAAAGAAGAGTTAGTTTAATATTTGAGGTTAAGGTAAGCTTTGTGAGAAAGCTAGGCGATACCCCTCCCCAGCGTTTAAAAAAAAAGACCTTATGCAATAATTTTTGCTTCTCCACTTCAGACATTGAAGATCTTCTACTGTTTGCATACACTGAACAGAGAAGATTGCAAAGTTCTGTAGTGATGTTAGTCTCTGCATCACGCACTGACAATTGTACATAATCAAAGGGTGACATAGCCCATCAAGATTTAAATACCAAAAGATCATATCAATGTCTAGTTCACTGCAACTCAACACAATGCTAATGGCCCAGCTACAACTGATATTTTACAATAACAAAACCCAAACCAAACTGACTAAAATCCTAGTTTCTGGTTTCAATGGACCCAAATGTTTCCCTGAGATAAATGCATTTTGACTGAACTGAATTAATGGCTAAATTTCATGATTTATAGGAGTATAGGAATAGAATGAGGTGGAGGATAAATGCGTGGCTGAGGGATTGGACCAGGGAGCAAGGATTCAGATTTCTGGATCACTGGGACCTCTTTTGGGGCAGGTGTGACCTGTACAAAAAGGACGGGTTGTACTTGAATCCCAGGGGACCAATATCCTGGCGGGAGGTTTGCTAAGGCTATTGGGGAGTTTAAACTAGAATTGCTGGAGGGGTAGGAACCGAACTGAAGTGACGGAGGAAAGGCAGGTGACAGAGAAGGGAAGCATTCAGACCGATGGTCTGAAACATGTCTATTTTAATGCAAGGAGCATTATGAGCAAAGTGGATGAGCTTAGAGCATGGATCAGCACTTGGAGCTATGATGCTGTGGCCATTACAGAGACTTGGATGGTGCAGGGATAGGAATGGCTACTTTAAGTACCAGGCTTTAGATTTTTTAGAAAGGACCTGGAGGGAAGCAGAAGAGATGGGGGTGTGGCACTGCTGATCAGTAGTGTCATGGATGCAGAAAAGGAGGAAGTCATGGAGGGGTTGTCTACGGAGTCTCTTTGGGTGGAAGCTAATAATAGGAAGGGGTCAAAACTCTACTGGGTGTCTTTTTTAAAATATATAGACCACCCAATAATAACAGGGACATCGAGCAGATAGGGAGACAGATTCTGCAAAGGTGTAATAATAACAGGGTTTTTGTGGTAGGAGATATAATTTCCCAAATATTGTTTGGCATTTCCCAAGAGTGAGGGGTTCAGATGAGGTGGAGTTTTTTTTTTTAGGTGTGTTCAGGAAGGTTTCTTGACACAATATGTAGATAAACCTACAAGAGGAGAGGTTGTACTTGATCTGGTATTGGGAAATGAACCTGGTCAGGTATCAGGTCTCTCAGTGAGAGAGCATTTTGGAAGATAGTGATCAGAATTCTTTCTCCTTTACCATAGCATTGGAGGAGAGGGATGGGAACAGACAAGTTAGGGAAACATTTAATTGGACTAAGGGGAAATATGAGGCTATCAGACAGGAACTTGGAAGCATAAATTGGAAACAAATGCTCTCAGGGAAACGTACAGAAGAAATGTGGCAAATGCTCAGGGATTACATGGGGTTCTGCATAGGTACGTTCCAATGAGACAGGGAAAAGATGGTAGGGTACAGGAACCGTGGTGTATAAAGGCTGTTGTAAATCTAGTCAAGAAGAAAAGAAGAGCTTACGAAAGGTTAAAAAAAAAACTAGGTAATGACAGAGATCTAGAAGATTATAAGGCTAGCAGGAAGGAGCTACAAAATGAAATTAGGAGAGCCAGAAGGGGCCATGTGAAGGCCTTGGCGGACAGGATTAAGGAAAACCCTACGGCATTCTACAAGTATGTGAAGAGCAAGAGTATAAGACTTAGGTGAATAGGACCAATCAAGTGTGACAGTGGAAAAGTGCGTATAGAACCAGAGGAGATAGCAGAGGTACTTAATGAATACTTTGCTTCAGTATTCACTATTGAAAAGGATCTTGGCAATTGTAGGGATGACTTGCAGTGGACTGAAAAGCCTGAGCATGTAGATATTAAGGAAGAGGATGTGCTGGAGCTTTTGGAAAGCATCAAGTTGGATAAATTACTGGGACTGGACGGGATGTACTCCAGGCTACTGTGGGAAGCGAGAGCGGAGATTGCTGAGCCTTTGGCGATAATCTTTGCATCATCAATGAGGACGGGAGAATTTCCGGAGGATTGGAGGGTTGTGGATGTTGTTCCCATATTCAAGAAAGGGAGTAGAGATAGCCCAGGAAGTTACAGACCAGTGAGTCTTACTTCAGTGGTTGGTAAGTTGATGGAGAAGATCCTGAGAGGCAGGATTTGTGAACATTTGGAGAGGCATAATCTGATTAGGAATAGTCAGCATGGCTTTGTCAAAGGCAGGTTGTGCCTTACGAGCCTGACTGAATTTTTTTGAGGATGATGAAACACGTTGATGAAGGTAGAGCTGTAGATGTAGTTTAAATGGATTTCAGCAAAGCACTTGACAAGGTATCCCATGAAAGGCTTATTGAGAAAGTAAAGAGGCAAGGGATCCAAGGGGACATTGCTTTGTGGATCCAGGGCTGGCTTGCCCACAGAAGGCAGAGTGGTTGTAGATGGGTCATATTCTCCATGGAGGTCAGTGACCAGTGGTGTGCCTCAGGAATCTGTTCTGGAACTCCTACTCTTCGTGAGTTTTATAAATGACCTGGATGAGGAAGTGGAGGAATGGGTTAGTAAATCTGCTGATGACACAAAGGTTGGGGGTGTTGTGGATAGTGCGGAGGGCTGTCAGAGGTTACAGCGGGACATTGATAGGTTGCAAAACTGGGCTGAGAAGTGGCAGATGAGGGTGAGGTGGTTCATTTTGGTAGGTCAAATATGATGGCAGAATATAGCATTAATGTTAAGACTCTTGGCAATGTGGAGGATCAGAGGGATCTTGGGGTCCAAGTCCACAGGACACTCAAAGCTGCTACGCAGGTTGACTCTGTGGTTAAGGCATATGATGCGTGGGCCTTCATCAACCGTGGGATTGAGCTTAAGAGAGGTAATGTTGCAGATATACAGGACCCTGGTCAGACCCCACTTGAGTTCTGAGCTCAATTCTGGTCGCCTCACTACAGGAAGAATGTGGAAACCACAGAAAGGGTGCAGAGGAGATTTACAAGGATGTTGCCTGGATTAGGGAGCATACCTTATGAGAATAGGGTGAGTGAACTCGGCCTTTTCTCCTTGGACCAATGGAGGATGAGAGGTGAGCTGATAGAGGTGTACAAGATGATGAGAGGCATTGATCATCTGGATAGTCAGAGGCTTTTTCCCAGGGTTGAAATGGCTAGCCACAAGAGGGCATAGTTATAAGGTGCTTGGAAGTAGGTACAGAGAAGATGTCAGGGTAAGTTGTTTTTTTAAAAAAAGATTCAGAGTGGTGAGTGTGTGGAATGAGCTACCAGCGGTGGCGGTGGAGGCAGAAATGGCAGGGTTTTTTTTTAATGAGACTCCTGGATAGGTACATGGAGCTTAGTAAAATAGAGGGCTATGGGTGAAGCCTAGGTAGTTCTAGTTCTAAGGTAAGGACATGCTTGGCACAGCTTTGTGGGCCGAAGGGCCTGTATTGTGCTGTAGGTTTTTTATGTTTCTATTTTTGAACCCATGTTTTAAACCACTTATATACAGATCTTTCTTGTTAAGCATGAATTCCCTGTACAATGAGTTCTTAACCAATATGGAAGCAAACAGTACAAAAATGTAAATACTATACTGTTTTTACGCTAAATGCAGATAAACAAGCACGTGGCTGGTCTAAACCACAACACTCAGATATAAAATGCTGACAACTGTACAGCTGATGCAAGAAAGTTCCAGCTTTCAAAAGCTACACATTAACAGCACATTTGTCAATCACCACTTCCTATATCCAAAGAAAGTCAGTTGCATGGAATTTAATATAGTGAAGGGCATAAATCTATGTCCAATCCTTTGTTCACACACACACACACACACACACACACACGGTATCTACCATAAGGGCACTAGGAAGTAGCTACCTTCACTCAGACACATAAGATTCAATGCGCAGAAAGCCTCTTCAAGGATGCCCACCTATGCTTTCTGTTTCCTGAAGGAAACCTTGAGATCACAGGTTGAGTTGTTGAACATTTATACTTACATCTCTCAGGGAAAGCGAATCTTCATTTTCATACCCATATGGAGAATATACTCATTCCCCTATTCTGTTATTCCTCAAAGCAGAGAGCCTGAGCAACATTGGGAATATCTCTGTGAACAAGTCTGCTTTGTTCTTCAAAAGTACAACATGTAGTAATGATGAATGTCCTAAAGAACCCATTCACACCGCTACTATGTTTTAGTCATATTGGTGGATCACAGTATAACTATCAGCAAGCTACTACCCAGGCTGGTGCAGTCTGTCAGGTAAGACAACAAGCAAAAGAGAGGAAACACCCACCATCCAAGCCTCAACATTCAGCTAGAAACTAGTGATGCTCCCTTTATCATTCCTTCTCATAGTTCAATAGCTAAGGGGAGAACTGCAGCGCCTTAAACAACCCTGATTTAAACCTAAACAAATCATGGGACAATTTACAATAAATAATTAGTCTACTCCATACATCTTTGAACCATGGGAGGACACAGGAGATCCGGAGAAACCTCACACATTCCACAGGGAGGACCTATAGACTCCTTACAAAGGACCCCTGATTGAACTCCAAACTCCGACGCTCCTGAGCTGCATGATTACTAAATTTGCAGATGACAACAAAATAGGTCCTACAGTAGATGGTGACAAAGGCTGCCCAAGGTAACAAGATAAATCAACTGGGAAAGTGGATAAGGGAATGGCATCTGGAATTAACTCAGACAGCATAAGGAAACATTTTGGTAAGTTAAACCAAGCAGGAGCATATGGCAGAGCCCTGGGAGTGTTATTCAACCGAGACTTTGTGGTACTAGAGCATAGTTCTCTGAAAGTGACAACACACGAAGGAAAGATGATGAAAGAGTATAGCGTGCTTGCTTTCATTCTCCAAGGCACTGAGTACAAGAGTTGGTATGTTGTATTGCAGTTATACAAACCGTTAGCTAAGCTGCACTTCAATTATGTTTAGTTCTGATTGTAACATAAAGGAAAGATATGACTGAGCTAGAGAGTGGGCAAAAAAGAGTTAAGGATGCCTGGACTGGAGGGTTTAAGTTATAAGATAAGATTGGAAAGGCTGAGTTTGCTTTTCCTAAAGATAAAGGAAGCAGAAGAGGTGACATGACATAGGTATATAAACTTAAGAGAGGCACAGATAGGGTAGATAGCCAGGACTTGTTTCCCAGTGCAGGGAGTTTAAAACTAAAGGGTTTAGGCTTAAAGTGAAAGGGGGAAAGATTTAAAGGGTATCTGAGGAGCAAATTTTTCCTACACATAGTGGATATAAGAAATGACCTCCAGCGTAAAAGATGAAGACAGGAACTGTAGCAACATTTAAGAGGCACCTGGACAGGTACATGGATGAGCAAGGCATAGAGGGACATGGAACTAACACAGATGGGATTAGGATGGGTTGCATGATGGTTGGTATATGGTACAGGCATCTATGTTGGCTGTCATGCCTATCTATCCATGCTGTACAACCCAATGACATTTTCCCACCCACCTTCAAACATTATCTGACACTATTTTTGTGCCAATCCTAGCTTCTTCCTCCAGTTTTTGCCAAAACCTTTACTGCCTACAGATTCCCCATCACATTTGGACAACAATTTTCTGAGGAGGAGTGATGTACTGGATGCCAATCTTACCTCCATCATAACTGAATTTCTGTGTGGTAACATTAGATTGTCAAACCTCAATTCAGAGATGGAAAACAACAGCTACAATAACAAAGCCTTTCCTATTTCAGTTATACAGCTTTGAGTTACACTGTTCTCATTACTGTACACAAAAACTGTATCTATTTATTATATTTGTGTAACTAAAGTATTCATGAAAAGGCCAAGAAGCATACTAAATTTTCAGGAGTACAAGTCTTTCCCACAAAAGGTGAAATTCTAGCCTGTCACAATTATTACCAAGGCATAAGAAACCAAAAAAAAAAAGCCAAAAAACTGAAACTGAACTGTGATGCAGTTTTGATTATAAATGGAAATGAACTATTAGTACTTACCCAAACAGAAAACTTGAAAACAAAAGGCTCAGAAAAGTACAGCAAAGCAACAGGTACAGGATTACATTAAACCAGAAAAATGTTACTTAAAGGGAAACAAATAGAACAAACCCGTGAAAGAATTAAACACCAACATTTCTGTTCAAAATCTAAAACTTTCCACACAAGCAAAATATATTAGTGTGTTCCCTGATGGTACAGAACTTTTATTAAACCAGTATTTATTTCAAAGCTTTTGCAGAAAGCTCTACCCAAGAGTTTTGCAGAATACTCACACATAATTAAGTTTTAAAATGAAAATTTAGTAACAACCGGTCATACATATAGTTGTGCCACAAAAAAGATTTAAGAAAGAACTCAAAAATTCCAAGATGTTCCAAGCATTTTGCAGCCTATAATACTTTTTGATTTTTACTATGATTCAACAAAACACAAGAATACATTTGTATTTTACAGTGTTGTTCAAAACAGCAAATAAACTAACAACTAGATAATTTAGTGATGTTGTCTCAATGATGAACATTATCCAGCAATCAACAGAACCTCCAAGCTCCTTTAAGAAAAAAAACATGGGATCTTTTCTAACCATATTAAAGATCCAGGTAACTTAACTTGTTTTAATGGATCAGAACACATCTCTAATTAAAATGTTGACATTTCATTCAAGACGTTTCATCTGATCACAGTCTCAACCTGAAATGTCAATTGTCCAGATCCTGCCTGACCCTCTGAGCTCCTCCAGTACTTTAGGTGTTGCTCCAGATTCCAGCATCTGCAGTTTCTGGTGTTGCCGTTTTAAAATGTGAGTGATAATGCCATATTGAATTTTTTTCATGTGCCCACCCCACAGACATTTTATAATGCAAATCCGGGCACTGGGAGCTACATCAACCAGTATGGAACACCTGGATTTTTTAAAAATAAAACATTTTGAAATAAATAAATAAATCCATGCATCAGAAGCTATGGACACTTGTTTGAAAGTGAACATTTACTGAGTGTAAGATTCAATGAATTGCATTGCTGAGTCCCAAATTTATGTACAATATGCACTGATCAAATAATCTAGATGCACTGAAAATGATTTTTTACATGTCTTTGAGACAAAAAGGCTGCACTTCCCTTTTATACTGAAACAAAATATTTTAATTCCTAGTTTAAAAAAAATTGTTTCCAAAATTTTACTTTCCTCTTCCCCACCCATTCAATGTATTGTTTTTTTAAAAAATCCCTCTCCTTTCCTTGTACAGATGTAGCCAGGTAAAACAGCATACAATCATTTTGTAGAGTGCTTTGCATGTTACCTAGAGATCCCTTGTGCTTCCTCAAAAATCTGGCCTGCAACCTCTCGTTCCCTCAAAGAAAAGAATCACTTATTAACCAAAATAAATGATATAGGCATGCTTTTTCCTAGTAATCCTGCCTTTGCAATTCACTCAAGGTAAACAATTCTGAAATATTATTAAGCAACATGTAACTTTCCAATAAAAAGGATCCTTAAGATTCAAGAAAAGTGAAACTAATTATTCCAGATGACAGAATATTTTAAGAATCCAGCTTCTTTTCAACAGGCAAGTATCAGCACAAAACTCATCAGAAAGCATCAAAAGTTAAAGATTTTAAACCTTTCCAGTATGCATTGAATTAATATTACAGTGAGTTATCACAAGACTATGAAAGGCTAAAAGTTACCGATGTTTATTTGAAACAAACTATGAAAACTAGATTCAATAATGAATATACATGATGGAGAGAACACCCTACTGTTCCTTCAAAAGTGCTATCCTGACCAACTGATTTATCCAAAAAGAAACTGAAGTAAGGGTTGGAAGTACCTAACCGGCCTCAGTTATTGGAAATTTTGGAAGAAAGTCATTAACTGTCAGAGGAATTTAACTGGAAATGAGAGAAAATTAACCATGATGCACTTCACCAAGAAGAGGATTACAAAGACCGTTTCACAGAACTATTCAAAGAAAGATCACCTCCTCATATAGGTGGCAAAAAGTCCAATACGCTTATCAACGTCCAACAGATTACACTTAGAAATGGATGTTTAAATTCTACCTTTAATTCAAAAACAGAAGACAGCCTACTCCATATTATATTTTCACTTTAACATGTACACTAACAGAATTGCTAAAGTTAAAGGAAATGGACAACATTGCTTTCCACAATAATTTAAAAAACAACAGAATCAGAGTTTCATGCCCAAGATATTTTAAAATAATTTTTACTTCTGAATAGCTTATCAATGTTGTCTGCACATAGCTCAATTTGAAACAGTATATAAAAGATGTATTTTAAAATGCATAAACCAACCATTCACACAAAGTAGCAGATTTTACTACTGAGTTAGACAAATTTTGAATCTGTAGTAATGCAAAATGTTTCATGATGCTGACCTCAAAACGAAGTTTGAGAGAATACAGGTTTTTCTGATTAAGCCCTTATTCTGAACTTTAAAAGCATCAACCCACAAGAAACAATGATGCAACAACATCTAGATTGGTTTTAAGAGGTTCCTGAGTTGACTGGTAGAGATGCCACAATACAAGAACCCAGACAGAAAAGTTGAATCATACAAAATGAATTCACTGAATGTGATTTAGCTGTTTAAAGCCACAGTGTAAAAATTCACACCAAGGTATACTTACGATATTCTTCCAAATGGTGCAAAAGCTGCTTTTATATCTTCTGTGGTAATTTCTGGACTCAAGTCACCAACAAATACATGGAAATGATCTGTTGAGTAGAAGAAAGTTTATTTTCAATTCAGTGAAAAAAGGTAAACTTGTTCCACAACAGATCCAAGAGTATTTCAATATTATGAGAAATGTATGCTGACAGTGTATTTATACGTGCCATTTGTTTGCTTTGCAAAGTACTCAAACCTAAAAAACCCAGAAGGTTTGAGCTGAAAAAAATTTACTTTGTTAATCAGAAACAGCAGACGTGGTCCCTTCAATTTGGAGATTATTCTTGCAAAACTATGCATTCAGAAGAAGATCTAAAAATTAAAATCCTAAATTATCTCATGCTCAATTGTTTAAACCCTGGTTCTGATTAAATACAAACCCTCAACAGTTGAAGGTTCAGTTATAATTTTCTGAAAACAGAAGGAACATCTTGTCCAAAAGATTTTTAGCATAACAACATATTAAACAACAACAGATGGTTTACACACTTGACAAATACTTTGTAGACTATTAACACTCCCCAAAAATACTTTTCAAAAATGTACGGCTTCCTCTAAAAATGGATCACACTTCAATGCTGATGAAAGTTCAGTATCTATAAGTGTATGGGTTAGATTTTAAAAAAATGCAAAAGGATGAGATTATGTACATACAGTAAACTAATAGGTCCTAAAAATCCTAATCAACTAAACTTAAGGGCATTTTCCAAGACTTCGGTTCTAAACATTTAATTTCAACTATTCATCCTTGGTGACTTTGGCAATGGGGTGGAATCAAAATCATGATACCTAGAAAACTGGAAGACAGCACCAATATATCACATTAAGAATAAAAGCCCAAACAATTTCAGATTTGTATGTCAAATGCAAAAAGAATCATGTACTGTGAAGCTTTTTGACACAGCACAGTGACATTGGAAAACATGCAATGGTAAATGCTGATTTTGAAACTATGCAAGTCTAATTCAGGAGGAACTATTACATTGATCTAGAATGTTGTATACATAAACTTAGTTTGTAACAATTTCATGTCAATCACATTAAAATTGTAAAAATATATCTGGTATTTTAATTTACAGATGCCTAAACCATTGCCAGAATGACACCAGATTATTTAAATGTACAATGAATTACCAAAGCCCGAAAAGTTTTTTTCCCAGAAATAGCAGAGTGTGATCCGAAATAAAACAAATTGAAAAGCTGCAAACCTCCCTAGGCTTTTTAGAATTTTAGCCAATGACAATTTAAAGTAGAGTTGCAGAAAGGAGGAGGAGATCAATCCAATACTTACTACTTGTGTCTTTCTTCTGGCTACTTGGAGTTGTTGCCCAGTTCACTTTAACTTCCTGAAAGTTATATCAGTGATTAGAAATTAGGTTAACCACTTTCATTTAATTCCGCATCTTACATACACCAACAAAATACAAATCTGCACTTGCTAAGACATAGGAGCAGAATCAGGACATTCTGTACATCGAGTCTGCTCCACCATACCATCATGATCAATTTATTATCCCTTGCAACACCATTCTTCCCATAACCTTTAACACCCTTATCTATCAAACTCCGCTTTAAATATACCCAAAGACTTAGCCTTCACAACTTTCTACGACTCCCTCTACATGTCTACATAGTTAAATATTTACAGACTAATTCTAATATTGAGCTCCCAGCCTTTTATATTCCTCTCCAAATTACTGATTCAAATGAAGTCCAACCATCTATAACTAATAATAATGCTGTACAGCTTCAATGTGAACCTTCTTATTGTGGTTGTGCACTTGGGTCTCTTTGGTAGAATGAATCATAACACTATTCTTATTTAGGCAAATGGTAAAATTTTTCATCACAATGCTGATTTGTGTGTGATGGAATGGCCTTGGGAGTGTTTAGAATAAATTAGCTGCAGTCAGCTAAATTGTTGGTGTTACGCGAGGAAGCAATTTTTCTTTTTGCTGAACATTCATTACACATGGAAAGTATAGAAAACACGTCACCAGAATCTATGGCACTGGATTTAGTCTCTGGTATGTAGAAAATGGAAACCAAACTCTGCAAAGCAACCAAATAAAATTTGCATATTGAGCTGTACAAATCTCTGGTGAGACCACACTTAGAGTATTGTGTTCAATTCTGGTCACCTCATTATAGGAAGGATGTAGAAGCTATGGAGAGGGTGCAGAGGAGATTTACCAGGATATTGCCTGGATTGGACAGCAAGTCACATGAAGCAAGGTTAGCAGAGCTGGGACCTTTCTCTTTGGAGCGTAGAAGAATGAGAGGGGACTTGATAGAGGTCTACAAGATTATGAGAGGCATAGATAGGGTGAATAGTCAGTACCTGTTTCCCAGGGCACCAACAGCAAACACCAGAGGGCATAGGTACAAAATTAAGGGAGGGAAGTTTAGGGGAGACATCAGGGGTACATTTTTTTTTATACACAGAGGGTTGTGAGTGCCTGGAATGACTTACCAGGGATGGTGGTGGAGGCTAAAACATTAGGGGTATGCAAGAGCCTCTTGGTCAGGCATGTGGATGAAAGAAAAATGGAGAGTTATGGGGTAGTGTGGGTTTAGTACTTTTTAAAAAAAATAAGGATTATATGGGTCAGCACAACATGGAGGGCTGAAGGGCCTGTACTGTGCCGTAGTGTTCTATGGTTCTATACCCTTTTCCTTCAGATACAAAAACTGTTATGCACTTTTGCTTTCCTTACAACTTTTCATTTATCGTTTTCAACTTGGCAAAAAAAAAGGTGACATTTTCAACAACTTGAACAAACTAGTAAGGTTTTCTTTTCATGAAATACTGAATACATCTGAGCTCATCTGGATTTCCAGCACCTGCAGAATGTCAACAAATTTAATCTTTTGACCAAGAAAGGGTATACAGCTTCTTTACAATGAATATATTTGTTTTATAGATCATCAGAGAAAGCTGTAGTATGAAAGTAGCTACTTAATGAAGAAAGCTGAAGAGTTAAAGCTGAAAGTATGACATCTTACAACTAAATCACTAGTGACTGAAATATTACCAAATTTTTTTTTGCTAATGACAAATGGTCATAAAACAAGCCACATGTACATATTCCTTTCCATTTACCACTCACCAGTTAGACTAGATGATAGCTTACCTTACCCATAATTTTACGTCCATTCATAGCGGCTAATGCTGCTGCTGCATGCCGGTGCTCATAGAACTCCACAAAGCAATATGGATCATTGCCAGTCTGTTGGAATAAGGGGAAAAAAAACTTGTATACCTATGGAAGACTTTTTAAAAAATGTATTAAAATATAGTTCAAACATATTAAAAAGTAATTCTGATTAATGTTAGGGATGGAATCGGATGCACGTCAGCTCTGGCAGGGTTTGCAAGCCAGTACTTCCTCCAAAGCAAAACCTAACATCATGAATAATTGATACATCAGTTCCAGATGAGCTCAATGCCTTTTATGCATGATTTGAAAGGGAGAATAAAACTATACCTCTGCAAATCGCTGTAGTATCTGGTGACCCTGTGATCTGTGTCTTGGAGGCAAATATCAGAACCTCTTTCAGGAGGTTGAACCAAGGTGTAAGGCCCTGGTAGGGCTCTGAAAACTTGTGTCAACCAACTGGCAGGAGGGTTCAAAGACATCTTCAATCTCTCACTGCTGTAGTCAAGAGATTCCCACCTGCTTAAAAAGGGTAACTCTCATACTAGTGTCGAAGAGCAGGTGAGCTGTCTCAATGGCTACAGACCAACACTCACATCTACTACAATGAAGTGCTTTGAGAGGTTGGTCATGGCTAGAATCAACTCAAGCCTAAGCAAGGAGCTGGACTTGCTGCAATTTGCCTATCGCCACAATAGGTCTACAGCAGATGCAATCTCATTGGCTCTCCATTCGACTTTGGATCACCTAGACAAAAGAAATGCCTACATCATGCTGGTGTTTACTGACTATATCTCAGTGTTCAACACAATCACATGCTCTGTTTTTATCAATAAGCTCCAAAACCTGAGCCTCTGTACCTCCCTCTGTAACTGGATCCTTGGCTTCTTCACTGGGAGACCAGTTAGTGCAGATTGGAGATAACATCTCCTCCTTGCTGACAATTAACATGGGTGCACCTCAAGGATGTGTGCTTAAGTCACTGCTCTACTCCTTCTACACCCACAATCGCGTGGCTAGATACAGCTTACACACCATCTATAAATTTGCTGGTGACAACTATTGTTGGCAGAATTTCATATTGTGATGAGGAGGCATATGGCAGCAAAACAGATCAGATGGTTGAGTGGTGTTGCAGCAACAACCTTGATTTCAACACCAGTAAGACCAATGAATTTCAGGAGAGGGAAGCCAACACTAGTACTCATCAAGGGCTCAGAAGAGGAAGGGACAAGCAGTTTCAAGTTCCTGGTATCAACATATCTGAGCCAATGAGATTGGATCTGCTGTAATCCTAATGTGACAATAGGCAAATCCTGGGCCCAACATATCGATGCAATTACAAAGAAGGCAGGATAACAGCTCTATTTCATTAGGGGTTTGAGGAAAATTGGTATATCAAAGACACTTGCAAATTTCTACAGATGTACCATGAAGAGCATTCTAACTGGCTGCATCATAATCTACTATTAAGAGGCCACTGCACAGGATTGGAAAAAGGTGCTGAAAGTTGTAAGCTCAGCTAGCTCCATCATAGGCACTACCTTCCCCAGCATCCAGGACACCTTGAAAAGGTGATGTCTCAGAAAGGCAGCATCTGTTAAAGACCCTATCACCCAGACATGTCTTCTTCTCATAGCTACTATCAAGGAAGAGGTGCAGAATACACACACTCAAGTGTTTCAAGAACAACTTCTTTCCTTCCAATATCAGACTTCTGAATGGACAATAAACCCATGAATACAATCTCGGTATTTCTCCCTATCTTTTTGCACTATTTAATTTTTATACATACTTATTGAAAATTATAGCTTTTATTATTATGATTGCAATATACCGGTCCTGCAAAAATAATTCACAACATATGCCAGTGATATTAAACCCGATTGATTCTGATTCTCTGTAAGACTTTTGAAATAAACGGGTAGAAAAACCTGAACAACCTGTTAAAGTGCTTTCATTTAAAGTGGTACAACAAAACTAGTATCATGTAAATTGATCTTGAATTCTCTAGCAGTTAACTAAATTTATCTTTCTTCCTCTCAAATTCAAAAATGTTTTGCAGGACCTAAATGCACTTTCAAATATCTGTATTTCTGCTATAAGTGTGGAAACTTAAGTGTCATCTTGTCTGACTGCAAGGATCAACACAGTCCTGTGTTTTGTGCCAAAACTAGACACATTCAGTAGGAGTTATTGGAAAGGATCTGTGCCCAACTTCTTTCTACTAACTCAGAGAAGCGGATTTATTTTTCGGAAACCAATGGTTGACCTAATGAAGATTAGTCTCCAGGACAGGCCAAGGATCAAATGTAAACCAACTACACATGGACCCTCAACAGTCACAAAATTGAAAGATAAATAAATGATACCAATGTAATACACGTAGAAACCATTAATGATTCACTCCTCTTTATCAGCTACAGATAAAGGAAAAGGGTTTTGTGCAAAATTTAAATTTTTACACTGCTCTAAGTAATTCCACAGCAAACTTTGAGTTATAATTCTTCCCTCAAGACACTAAACCTTTCTGAAGCAAACTGTGTAATAGTTTGGAAATTACAAAAATATTAAACTCTACTGTCAAGCGATTCTGTTGTACCATTCTCTTGCAACACCCGCAGTGCTGAAAACTAGGAAAGAAATTCCTGAGAAATTCATAGATTCATAGTCTTCAACACAAAAACAAACTCTGCAGCCCAACTCATTGATGCTGACCCAGATACCTACCCCAGCTAATTCTTGTCTTAGGCCCATGTCCCTTTTAACCATTCCTGTCCAGAATACTATTACTGTACCTGTGTTCACCACAGGAAGCTAGTTCCATATACTCACCGCCTACTGAGTACTGAACATGCCATTACATGTCCTTTAAATCTCTCCCGTCACCTTAAACTTTTGCCCTCCAGTATTAAACTCACCTACATTGGGAAAAATATTGTAAGATTGTCCCTCTGCCTCCTTTATCAAGGGAAGACAGCTACAGCATTTCAAATTCCTATGAATTTGATTGCAACTGTCTTATGAATCTTTCAGTACCCCCCCCCCCCCAAGCTTAATCACATACTTTCTGTGACATGAAAACCATTACTGCACACAAAAGTCCAAGTGCAATCTTATCAAAACCTACACCACTATAGAAGATGTTCTATAGGTCAGTTGTGGAGAGCGCCCTCTTCTTTGTGGTGGCGTGTTGGGGAGGCAGCATTAAGAAGAGGGACGCCTCACGTATTAATAAGCTGGTAAGGAAGACGGGCTCTGTCGTGGGCACAGAACTGGAGAGTATGACATCGGTAGCAGAGCGAAGGGCGCTGAGTAGGCTACGGTCAATCATGGAAAACCCTGAACATCCTCTGCATAGCACCATCCAGAGACAGAGAAGCAGCTTCAGCGGCAGGTTGCTATCGATGCAATGCTCCTCAGACAGGATGAAGAGATCATTACTCCCCAATGCCATTCGGCTTTACAATTCAAACGCCAGGGGTAGGATATGTTAAAGTGCCGGGGTCAGGACTGAGCTTAAGTTACCATTCAATGTATTTCTTAGTAAACTATTTAAGAACTTTTTAAAAGCTATTTATTAATGCTTTTTGAGAGGGTGATTTTAGATGCATATTTATACTGAGTTAAGTATTGTATGTAATTAGTTTTGCTACAATAAGTGTATGGGACATTGGAAAAATGTTGAATTTCCCCATGGGGATGAATAAAGTATCTATCCATCTATCTACCAATAACGTGTGGTCATAACACCTGTACTCGGTGCCCTGACCAACAAAGTGTGCCATGAGCCTTCTTCATCATCCTCCCTACCTGAGACAAACCCCCATATTCCCAGTACCCCCCACTCACCTTCCCACACTGAGAACCTCCTCCAACTCCCAGACCTCAGGACCCCTATCCTGCTTTCAGCACAGTTGTTCCTGCAGCCCGTGTTGGAACCTCTCCTGGGCAGGAGTCACAGCAACTCCACATTATGGAACCATATCATGATTTTTTTTTAAATAACCACTTTTCGTGTAGTCTCAAATTTGGATTTGTCTAACAATTATTAATCAAAGATTTTTTAAGCAGCATGGCCAACATACCTCAACAATCATTTTGCAGCTTTTGCATGGTCCAATCTGACTGAAAAGTTGAAGAATTAGGGCTTCCGTCACATCCCTGGAGAGATTTCCCACATATCTATCAAAACAAAAATAAAACATAACCATATAGGCGGGTAAGAAATCTGAAAATTACCAATGAAACCTGCAACTAATTCATATTACAACTGTTTACAAACCCTACTGTCCTTAAAGTGTGTCTACTCCAATACTGATCCTGATAATAATGGCACAGAATTTATTTTAAAACAAAGAACAAATATCGTTCGAAAATTAAAGTTACTACTTTAAAATCAACTTTTCCTTTAAAATAAAAATTATTGGCTTAAGGTAGCAATAGATTCAGATTGCACTCAGAACATTTTACTGTATCCTACAATATTTTATTTATGCACTTTACTTTATCTATGTGTGATTCGTTTGCAGATTTAATTCTTACCTTCATAAGTTATTGTGTTATATGTGCGTTTTAAACCGTGGTCTGGAGAAACATCGTTTCATTTGACTGTATACATGTATATAGTATATATACTATACATATAGTATATATATGTATATAGAAATCCTACAGCACAATACAGGCCCTTCAGCCCACAAAGTTGTGCTGAACATGTCCCTACCTCAGAATTTACTAGGCTTACCCATAGCCCTCTATTTTACGAAGCTCCATGTACCTATCTAAAAGTCTCTTAAAAAGTCTATTGTATCCCCCTCCACCACTGTCACCGGTAGCCCATTCCACACACTCACCACTCTCTAAGTAAAGAACTTATTACCCCTGACATCTCCTCTATACCTACTCCCGAGCACCTTAAACCTGTGTCCTCTTGTGGCAACCATTTAAGCCCTGGGAAAAAGCCTGACTATCCACACGATCAATGCCTCTCATCATGTTATACACCTCTATTAGGTCACCTCTCATCCTCCATCGCTCTAAGGAGAAAAGGCCAAGTTCACTCAACCTATTTTCATAAGGCATGCTCCCCAATCCAGGCAACATCCTTGTAAATCTCCTCTGCATCCTTTCTATGGCTTCCACATCCTTCCTGTAGTGAGGCGACCAGAATTGAGCAGTACTTCAAAGTGGGGTCTGACCAGGGTCCTATATAGCTGCAACATTACCTCTCGGCTCCTAAACTCAATCCCACGATTGATGAAGGCCAATACATTGTATGCCTTCTTAACCACAGAGTCAACCTGCGCAGCTGCTTTGAGCATCATATGGACTCAGACCCCAAGATCCCTCTGATCCTCCACACTGCCAAGAGTCTTACCATTAATACTATATTCTGCCATCATATTTGACCTACCAAAATGAACCACCTCACAATTATCTGGGTTGAACTCCATCTGCCACTTCTCAGCCCGGTTTTGCATCCTATCAACTTCCCGCTGTAACCTCTAACAGCCCTCCACACTATCCACAATACCTCCAACAATGACAATAAACTTGAGTTGAATTTGGACATGAAAAGCATTAGAAGAGAGATGTTTGTTTAAGTGTGATTATTAAATAATCAATAGTTCTACACAGAGGAAGTGTTTATGTAAAAAAAAACTAAAACGTCAGTTCCGGCTGATAGCTTTGCTAGCAATCCCAGAAACTGACTTTCATAGTTTCATTAAAAGTCAGGTTTTGGTGAAGATTATGTGAAATTCATTTGATATGTAGTTCAAGTTTACTACATCCTGAATAGATTATCCAAAAGAATTTTATAACAAAACTATTTAAAGAATTCAGTGTTATGAGTGATGAATAGACCTGATGGACAATGGGGTACAGAGTTAATCATTCCCCTCCTGAGAACCACGAACTATTACTGTTGCTATGCTGACCATGAGAGAGACGGAAAAACAAGCAAGAACATCGACAACAGATAAGAGAGAGGGGGAAATTGCTGATTAACCATATTGTGACTCCTTTTTGAATTATTTACTGGGAGTCTCAAGATGGCGCTCATGGAGTAAACCGCACTTAGGCTTTGTTCCAAAACTTTTACGTCTTTTAGCCTACAAACACCCCTTAAACTTATTCTAAAGGGGTTTAAATATACTGAATTCTTCTTTTTAAACTATTTGAATTATTCTCAACTTGCTGAAATGTCTAAAGTAAAAGAACCGAAACAGACGAAAGAATTGGTAACTTTAGAAGCAGTTGCGAAGATTGTGGAAGCTAAATTTGAAGAGATGGAGGAAAAATTATTCAAAAGGCTTTCGAAGTATGACGATCGTTTGAAATCACTCGAAGAAAAGTTTCTGGAACTTTCACTGGAATCACAAAAACAAGCAAGCAAGCATTTTGGCTCTTGAAGAAGCCGCTCGTAAGAAAGATCGTATGATTGAAAAAATACAAGAAGAGCAAACCTCGACTTCTCAACAGATGGATCGTTATAAAGTTAAAATTACGGATTTGGAAAATCGCTCTTGAAGGCAAAATCTCCGGTTAATTGGGATCCCGGAAGGATTTGAAAGCGGTGATCTTACCGTTTTCTTCTCTAAATTTCTAGTGGATGTCCTGGGCAAAGAGGTCCTGGATCCCCCCCCAATAATCGATCGAACACATCGGGTAACAAGATTTTATGCAAGTTCAAGTTCGAAGCCGCGGCACATAATTTTGCGGATACACTACCCTCATATCAAAGATCGCTTGATCCGTGTGGCTCGTAAAAAAGGTATGATAACCCATCAAAATTTCAAGTTTCGTATCTTGGAGGACTATAGCCCAGAAGTATTACGGGCTAGGCTGGCTTTCAGATCGGTTATGTCGAATTTCCACCAGAAAGGCTACAAGCAAGCGCTGTTATTCCCAGCACATCTGAGAGTCGCCCTGGAAGATGGAACTGTTCGGCTGTTTAAATCGCCAGCGGATGCTCAAGGTTTCCTGGATCAATGACATTCTATTGGGCTGATCAGTGTAATTTAGCCTATAGATTTGGATCTATTATGGATTGATATATAGGTCCTTTTTTTTTTATATGGCTTGCATATATTTTTTATATACGATTAAAGCTTTCTTTTTTTTCTGCTGGGTTTATGCTGATTTTATAGTTTTTCATATTATTAATCTATTAGCGTTGAAAATGACCAATTAGGGTCTCTCTTTTGTTTTTCTTTTTTTAAAATAAAAAACGATATACGCTTTCTTTTATACTTTTAACATCTGAATATTAAGACTGAGGGAAAAAAAATGGCGTTTCTTCTTCCCGACTGACTCCAGTGTTTGGAGCGTCATAACTGTTTTGATGTATTTGAAAGTTTGAAACTTTTATTTATTGTTTTAATTCTTCTTTTTTAACTTTTTTGTTTATATACATTTATAACACTAATTTTATATCTTAACTTTTGTAGTATTAACCCTTTTTATAATGTGGGTTGTTTGTATTTTCTTAACTCTATTACGTTCGAGTTGCCGTCTTGAGACATGGGGGTAGTTTTAGTATTAGCTCGCTCGCTTGCCTTTTTTGGCTTTTTTCTTGGGGTTTCAAGGGTGGTGGGAGGGGGATTTTTCTTTCTTTTTTTGTTTTTTGCTTGCTTTTCGCTTAGTTTTATTTTATGGGCACATATGAAACTACAAAAATGGCTGCAGTGCTATGACTTCCGGTTTCCTTTTGAACTTATTTCCTTCTTCCGGGTTCATGAGTTCACTTTTCTTTCGAACTTATGTATTAACTGTAATATATACTGTCAAGATAGTTAAGACTATTAATTTCGTTTCTTGGAATACTAATGGTTTAAATCATCCGATCAAACGGAAAAAAGTATTCAAAGTATTCCATAGAATGAATGCTAATGTTATCTTTATACAAGAGACTCATGTAAGGAAGATGGATAGTCAGCGCTTGTTTAGGTTCTGGAAGGGCCAACAGTACCACTCAAATGCGCAAGCCAAAGTGAGAGGTGTGTATTTTTATAGACTCATCTACTGCTTTTATACATCATGAAACAATTTCAGATCCGCAGGGTAGATTTTTGCTTATTACTGGTTTACTTTGTAATCAAAAAGTTCTTCTAGTTAATGTTTATGCTCCAAATACTGATTGTCCTGAATTTTTTAAATGTTTATTTACATCCTTTCCCAATCTGAATCAATATAGATTGATAATGGGCGGGGATTTTAATTGTTGTTTAAACCCTGTGATGGATAGATCCAAGCCCACTCAAATTTTTCCGAATAAATCGGCTTCTCTTATTAATTCCTTTATGATTGATTCAGCTATTTGTGAAATTTGGCGTTTTTTACACCCTAATGACAAAGAGTTTTCATACTTTTCCCATGTCTATCATAGTTATTCAAGAATTGATTACTTTTTCATTGATCAGCATTTACTTACAGATGTCATGGATTGTAAATATGACTCAATTATCATATCTGATCATGCACCTTTGAAGTTATCTATTAAGGTGACGGATTCATATATTAGTACAAAAAGTTGGAGGCTTAATCCTGTTCTTTTGCAGGACTCTGACTTTATTAACTTTATTAAACAGCAAATTGATTTGTTTTTCTCAATAAATTCTACAGCAGAGATCTCTAGTGGAATTTTGTGGGATACTTTTAAGGCATATATTCGTGGACAGATTATTTCATATTCTGCTGGAGTTAGGAAACGAACTAATTCCAAAATATTAACATTAGTTGATAAAATTAAGGCAATTGATAAGATCTACTCATCAACTCCTAGTAAAGAACTTTATAAAGAAAGAGTGGAACTCCAAATGGAACATAGTTTACTATTAACCTCCTCGATTGAAAGTCAGTTAATTAAATCGAAAGCTCAATTTTATACATATGGAGATAAGTCAGGTAAACTACTAGCTAATCAATTGAAAATTGCTTCAGATAAGCGACAAATTACTAGGATTCATAAACAAGATGGTACTTTGACGATTGACCATAAAGAGATAAATAAAGCCTTTCAAGATTTTTATAATTCCTTATATCAATCAGAATGTACTAAGGATTCTTCTATTATGAATGAATTTTTAGGGAAATTGAATATTCCAAAAGTAACTGTTGAAGATAATGTATTTTTGGATACACCTATTACCGAGTCTGAAATAGAAAAGGCTATTTTTTCAATGAACTCGGGTAAAGCTTCAGGTCCAGATGGTTTTTACGCAGAATTTTTTAAATCCTTTTCTTCTATACTTTCTCCTTGGCTTTGTAAAATTTTTAAAGATGCATTAAGTATAGGTAAACTACCACAATCTTTTTATGAAGCTTCTATTTCTTTAATTCTTAAAAAAGATAAAGACCCGACTGAATGTGCATCCTATCGACCTATATCTTTGCTGAATACGGATTTTAAGATTTTTAGTAAAATTTTAGCTATTAGATTAGAAAATATATTACCTCGGATTATTTCTGAGGATCAGACCGGATTTATTAAAAATCGCTATTCATCTTTTAACATTAGAAAATTAATTAATATTGTTTATACCTCTACATCTAAAATCCCAGAATGTATTATCTCTTTGGATGCCGAAAAAGCATTTGATAGAGTCGAATGGTCATATTTATTCAATACATTGCAACATTTTAATTTTAGATCAAAATTTATATCATGGATTAAGTTAATATATCATAAACCTTTAGCTTCGGTTTTTACCACTAATCAAAAATCCCCTTTTTTTCAATTATTTCGCGGTACAAGGCAAGGTTGTCCTTTGAGCCCTTTATTATTTGATATTGCTTTAGAACCCTTGACTATAGCTATTCGTGAATCACCCAATATTTTAGGCATTACCCGTGGAGAGACGATGTATAAGGTATCATTATATGCGGACGATTTGTTATTATATATATCTGATCCTGAAAGATCTATTCCTGCTATTTCTTCTTTACTTGCTCAATTTAGTAATTTTTCTGGTTATAAATTGAATTTTAATAAGAGTGAACTTTTTCCATTAAATATGTATATTCCAATTTATAATCATGTACCATATAGAATCGTTACAGATTATTTTACCTATTTAGGTATTAAAATTACTAAAAAACATAAAGATCTGTTTAAAACTAATTTTTTACCCTTAATAGATCAAATTAAGCAACTTGCTAATAGATGGTCCCCACTATCTTTGTCTTTGGTAGGCAGAGTTAATGCCATTAAGATGATGATACTACCTAAATTTCTATATTTATTTCAAGCATTACCAATTTTTATCCCTAAATCTTTTTTTGATATGGTTGACTCTAAAATATCTTCCTATTTGTGGCAGAACAAAAATCCTAGATTAGGTAAAAAATATTTACAGAAGCCAAAGAAGGAGGGCGGCTTGGCTTTACCAAACCTAAGATTTTACTATTGGGCAGTTAATATACGGTATTTGATATTTTGGACACAAGAATTGACTACAGTAGCTGGTCCACAATGGGTAAATTTGGAATGTAAATCTGTGCAAGATTTCTCATTGATCTCAATCTTAGGATCTTCACTTCCTTTTTCGTTACTCAAAATTAATAAACAGATAACTAATCCCATAGTTAAGTATACATTACGAATCTGGTTTCAATTTCGTAAATCTTTTGGCTTGAATAAGTTTATACTGTCAAGTCCTATAATATCTAATTACTTCTTTCGGCCATCATCTATAGATCAAGCTTTTTTCCTATGGAAAACAAAAGGTATAACATGTTTTCGTGATCTGTTTTTGGATGATAACATTATGTCCTTTAAACAGTTATCTAACAAATACAATTTATCTAAAACCCATTTTTTTAGATACTTACAAATTAGAAATTTTCTATATAATGAATTAAAGTCTTTTTCGAAAGAATGTCCATTGGACATTACAGAGAGAATTCTAACTCTTAATCCTTATCAAAAGGGTTTAGTAGCTATCATTTACAATATGATTATGAAGGTACAGCCAGATATATCAGAAAAAATTAAGAAGGAATGGCAGGAAGAATTGCATTGCCCTATATCTACTGAGCAATGGGGAAAAAATTTTATTATTGGTAAACTCATCCTCTATTTGTGCTAAACATGCTCTAATACAATTCAAGGTTGTACACAGAGCCCACATGTCTAAAAATAAACTTGCTCGATTTTATTCTTATGTTAATCCAACCTGTGATAGATGTCATTCTGATATTGCTACATTGACCCATATGTTTTGGTCTTGTCCTTGTTTACAAAGCTATTGGAAGATTATTTTTAATATCATTTCAAGAGTTTTAAATATTAATCTTCAACCGCATCCTTTTACTGCAATCTTTGGTCTACCTATGATAGATAATATGTGTCTATCTGCTTCATCTCAGCGAATGATTGCATTTGTTACACTAATGGCTAGAAGATCTATTTTATTGAACTGGAAAGAAATTAATCCTCCAACTGTATTTCAGTGGCTCTCTCAAACCATTTCCTGTTTGAGTTTAGAAAAAATTAGAAGTGTGGTCTTTAACTCCTCAGTTAAATTTGAGGAAACTTGGAGACCATTTATTCAACATTTTCATGCGAATTAAATGGTCTGATCCTGAACCTTATTGTTACCATCCTGAATTGTATAAATGGAGGTTCGGAGTCATTGGCACTACTGTATGTATTTAACATTATACAATTGCCCATGTTAGTTGTTTTTTTTTATATATATTGTTTTTTTTTCTTCTTCTTTTTGGGTTTTTTTTTTGTTTTTCTTTTTAAATCCCTCATATTAATATTATAAGTTTGGGAGACTTTTTACATTGATTAATACATAATTGATTATTAATGAATCTATTGTGTACTCTCAAATGTTTTTGTACTTATATTTTACTTATGTTTTTTTTCTCAAAATCAATAAAAAGATTTGAAAAGAAAAGAATTATTTACTGTTTCGCTACAAGGACAATAGTTTGCTCATAAACATTCCTCAGTGGACTGAAGGAGTGGCCTTACTTGATGGACACAGTCATTCAGGAGTGATGGATAGCTGAGTCCCTGTTAGTAGAGATAAAAAGACAGGTCTGGAGAGACACCCTTCAGACACACCAGTGGACACTGATTGAGTGTTGGAACCCACAAGAAAGGTGGGGGCTTCAAAGACCGAACCAGGAGGTCGGTCAGTAAGGCTATCAGTGTAAAAGCAGGGCCGGTGGGGACTTGTGTGTGTGTCCACTCATGCCAGAGTGACGAGTCCACCACAGAAGAACGGTCTAGCAGAAGGACGGAGAGGTCATAACTGAATGACCACAATGATACGACGGATTAAGAAAGCAAAGGAAGGTTTGCCTGACTGTAGCTGTTACATCTCGCTCACTCGCTCTCTCTCTCCAACGATTACAACAACCATAACTACATCAGCACTCATGAACTGAACTGAACTTTATACTTTTCTATGACAATTTATTTACCCCTAGACATCGATAGAGCTTGTTTATTATTGATTATTATTATTCCTACACTTTTAGGTTTATTACTGCTAACTTGTTTTATATGTATATTTGCATTATTGATATGGTTTTGCTTATTTTTTTTATTAATAAACACCTTTAGTATAGTACCACCAGACTCCAACGAATTCTTCTTTCTCTGCTGGTTAGACACCCAGTTACGGGGTACGTAACATCAGAAAAACAACTGAAAACTACAGTGCAATACACAGAACATAAATATTAGGAAACACACACAAAATGCTGGAACATTTATGGAAAAGAGTAAACAGCTGACCTTTCATCAAGAGTGTCTCCCCAAAATGTCAACTATTTTCTCTTTTCCATAGATGCTGCCTGGCTTGCTTTCCTCCAGCATTTTATGTGTGTTGCTTGAATTTCCAGTATCTACAGAGTTTCTCTTGTTTGTGATAAATACTAGTAAAATCATTTGAAACATCATGTGGAAATGTTTAAATGTAAAGGATAACAACAATCTATTCAAAAACTAAACACTGGAGGAAGAAAAACAAAGAAAAAACACATTAAGAAAAAAATTTTTTATTAGTTTTTCAAAACATTTTACAAATTAAAAACCCCAAATCCCAATGAGGAACATTAATACAGTGCAAAATTAAGCATACAATAACAATATGCTACAAAGAGAATTTAACAAAAAAGCACCTAAATTAAAGACAAGTAAGCTTAGTGTCCTCCCCAAGCCCCACAACACAAGAAAAAACAACAACAACTCCAGACCAACCACAACACAATATAGAGTATAAGTCAGGACAGTCAAACTCCCAGACTGTGAATACACTTAGCAACAGAGGATAATAATGCCTACTACCAGAAAAAAAAGGGAGCTGAAAGCAAGGGACCGAAAAGAAGAAAAAAAACAAAAAAAAAACCCTAGTCAAGAGGAAGGTTATGAAAGTACTCGATAAAAGGTCCCCAGACCTTATGGAACTTTAGATCCGAATTAAGAACTGAATAATGAATTTTTTCGAGGTCCAAGCAAGCCATAATGTCGTTAAGCCATTGCGCATGAGTGGGCGGGGCAACATCTCTCCATCTAAGGAGGATCAGGCGTCTAGCCAGGAGAGAGGCAAAGGATAATATTCGGCATTTGGTTGGACCCAGACATAGATCTGTCTCGCCCCAAAAACCGAACAGAGCAATTAAGGGGTTTGGTTCTAGGTGCTGATTCAGAATACACGATAACGTAGTGAAGACATCTTTCCAGAATTTCTCCAAGCTAGGACAGAACCAGTACATATGAAACACACATTTTAAATGCTGTTAGAATACATAAAAACAGGAACAAAATCAATTAGTAAAAAATCCATCAGGGAACAAATTACTATACACCTGTAATGTGCTGTAGATGTCTATATACAACAAACAAATGGAAAGTAGGGAAATGGAAAATTATCAATCTAACTTGAATAGTTAGATTAGTTAATGTTAGAAAAGTTAATGCTTCGGGCTGAACTTTTGTAAGAACTAGACAAACGTGCTTTAGTTTATGTGGACTTCTCAATGGTTGAAGTTTTATAAATCATAGCATCTTTTATATCCTAAAAATAACTAAAATGAAGAATATGAAGTCCAACAAATTCCCATATTTAAAAAATGATGGAAGCATTATAGCCAGATAGATATGGGCTTGACAAAAAGATTTATTCTTATCCTTCTTTCAGACAGTTTTGTTTTTAGTATAATTTATTCAAAATTAACATGATTTAAACTGGATCTTGGTGCACTAACATCAAATATATCACTATGGTATCTGAAATCACTGAACATTAGGAGCAACTGACCTTACAGTATTAATATTCGCTGCATAAACATATTCATCATTATGTGCTGTGCTGAATGATGTGGGCTATCATGGTCTATCCATCACTACGATTGTTTTTGGCAACATTTTCTACAGAAGTGGTTTGCCATTGCCTTCTTCTGGGCAGTGTGTTTACAAGACGGGTGACGACAGTCATCAACACTCTTCAGAGGTGTGTGCATGGCATCAGTGGTCTCATAACCAAGACGTGATATGTCCCAGCTCTCATATGACCTGCTCCCTTGGATTCACGTGACCCTGATCCAGGGGGTGGGGGGGGGGGGCTAAGCAGAGGGAAGGAACACCTTACACCTCCCTTTGGTAGTGATGCATCTCCACCCTGACACCCAATAAACATATTAAACTATTTAAACATGGAAGTCTGGAAAATGGTTATAACATAAATTTGTTTTAACTAATTAAAAAAAATAAACCCACTGTAAACAATGCATAAATCATACTTAAGGCTCTCTAGGTAACTAAGGGTATATTAAAATTTCAACAGAGTCCATATGAAAATACAGCCTCAGAAATCAATTAAATATCCAAAGTTCGTGTTCTTTAAAAAAGGCCAATAAAACATCCATATGACATTTTCTTTTTATTGCTTTTTATAAACATTGTTGAGTGCTAATCTGTTATTTTGCAAAGGAATTTTAAGGATATTATATCCAATGTTTTGAATAAATACAAACTAGGTACAGAGAAAAAATCTCAGATCTTTCCTTCATTGTCAGATTACAGTAATAACACAAGCCCTTATGCCACCACTAGCAATAGGCTTTTTCTCCACACAACCAACTTTCTGTACAATAAATTAATCAGAAAGATAATCCAGCCATTTTACACTCACCCTTAAATGATATGAGCTTTGTATTTCAGATTTTTTTTTAACTGAACTCAGCTAACCTGATATGAACTACTGATGAGGTTCCTGTGTTACACAACTGTCAGAATTACGCAACTGTCTCTGCATCATTCCCGTGGCCTTCTTCACCAAGATGCATTCCCTAGGGAGATGGGCAACTGTCTCAATTCAACGTAGCTGTTGTAAGAGGTGCATACTGTGCATCCAGTAAGCTAACCTGATGGGAGAGTTCTTCCTCACCAATCATGGCACTTGTATGAAAGATCTGGATGAGGCATTCTGCTAAATCACTTAGGAAACCACCTCAACCAATGTCCTTACATCATTTTATCTAGACTACTAACTGACTTGTGATCACCAATATTATACTACTCTTTGTGAAATTATAGATTTTGGTAGAAAACAAGCAAAAAGGCAACATGAATATCATTCGTCTCCACTTTTAATGTTAAAGTGAAAGGTACAGGGACAAAGGAGATCAAGAGATGCATGCACGCACATTTTTGAAGGTAGATAAACAAATTGAAAAGACTGATACATAAAGTATAATAAAAGACTGGCTAAGCTCTGCTAGGGTACTGTTAACTACTGCAAATTACTCTTTAAGACAGTCAAGACCTTAAGTTCTTATGTACTAGAACTGTATTAGGATGTCCCTTCATCATGATGGTTCATTAACTCTATCTTGCTATTCCTCTTTTGCACTATTTCTTTATTTTTGTAACATAATTTTATGTCTTGCACTGTACTGCTGCCACAAAACAACAAATTTCATGGCATATATCAGTGATAATAAACCAGTTTCTGGATGAAGGCATGTCTCTAATACAACAGATGGAAGGTGGGGTTCTGCTTATTACAGGAAACATCCAAGGTAAAAAAAAAGGCAGATTTCACTTTAATATTCATGAGCCACTCTGGATTAATATCTCTGGGGTGAAGGGGGCAAGGGAATCCAAAATATCTGGCTTATAATGCTTCCATCAAGTAACAATTGAAGATACTAAAGAGAACCTAAATTCTGGCCAGACTCAAGACTGAAAACTATTGTGCTCTTTAATTGTTTTGTACCAGTGTGGTTTAGTAACTATAGCACTGCTTCTCAATAACATGGCAGTGCTGCAACAACAAATGCTTCTCTACACACCAATGAGGTCTCCAGAACTCTCAAATATTGATGCAGCTATAAGGGCAACTAGACTGCGGTCATATTTCATCAGGAGTTTGAGATCTGGTTTTTCACCCAAAACACTCAAAAACTTCTACAGATTTATACACACAAATACAGCCAAACGAAAGGCTGTATTTGAGGCCAAGGTGCAAATCACAGAACAGTCATACACAGCACATATAATTATGATAGCAGAAAAACATACAGTTACAAAAGAAATGAATGATTGATGGTGCATGGATGTTGTCCTGGAGCCATGATTCTGTAAGACCAGCCTACAGCAGTTCTCATCTTGCAAAATCTCATTTGCCAGCTCTTGCCTCACCATTCCTCACCCCCTTAGAGAGACCATCTTCACTCTCAAACTGATTCAGTGTCTTGACCCAAAACATCAACAATCCCTTTGCCTCCATAGATGCTGCCTAACTGAATGAGTTCCACCATTTGTTCCAGATTCCAGCATCTACACTCTCTTGTCTCTCAGACTTTGCTTGCCTGGCTGAGAATGTGAGTGCCACAACACCCCCCCCCCCCCCCCCTCCAAACTAGGTCCTTCATGCACAGCCAAAGTCTCACTCTCACCAGACACTGTCCACAAGAATGGTTGCAAAGTGGATGAGAAAATCATTCACATCTTCTTGGTATGTGCATTTGCCATGGTCTGGAAAATAATACAATCAATGGTTCATCTTTAGGTTCATCCCAGGCACCGTTGTAACACATGACTAAAACACTAGCTATTATATATTCTGAAATAATTATCAACTTCTGTTGGAAGACAACTCAGAAGATGCATTTTGTTCTGACCGAAACTTGTTGGTCTTCCAATCTAAAGAGACGTCCATTAGTGAAAGCTGCTGACCAGCACATTCCATGGTGCAGGAGTATGTGCTGAAGGGCACAATGAAACTCCATTCACCCACTATAGAGGCTTTGTGCAGGATGACCACAGTCCAAGTACCTGTTGCCACTGGCCACCAAGGGACTGAGTGCAGTGCAAAAGCTTCACAAATATTTCTAGGAGGAAACACGAGTGGCATGAACTTAGCAAGAGAGAATGTATTGATTTGATGTTAGAATACAGTGAAAATAAATGCAATGATTATATTTCATCTCCATGTTATGAATAAAATATATATTTCAAATAAGGAAAACAATTATTAGCAAAAAAAAAGTGAGAAACATCAAATTATAGAATGATTTATTTCCTGCCCTCATGAAGCAGTTATGCTAAAATATGGTTCTATGACTGGTGGCAATCTTCCAGTACTTTTCATATGAGCTTGAATAATTTGTTCTGGCACATTATTTGTCTCCAGGGATCTGATTATGGTCTCACCTGGCATACATTCCTTTACTTTCCATCCAAATCCCAGGACAGCAATTTGGAGCAAAAATCTCTGAACGTTACTCCACCCCTACATCCACAAGACAATCTTTGTGCTCTGAATGCTGCAATTATGCGACATCATCTAACTGCATAGACTGAAGATTTGTCAAGCAAACTGAATAACTGTTACATTTACTCAATGAGTTTTGGTGAAAGTAGTTACTATTTTCAAGTAACATGGAAGTTCCTTGCATAATTTTCAAAGACAGATCTTATCCAATAATCATCTTTACAACAATGAATTATTATTCAAAGTGCAGGGTAATGTACATTCCCCTCGTGACCACTTGGGTTTCCTCTGGGTGCTCTGGTTTCCACCCACATTCCAAAGACGCACAGGTTAGTAGGTTAATTAGGTTGTGCGGGCTCATTGCGTTGGAAGGGTCTGCAACAGTGTTTTTTTTCTACATAAATATAAACAGTTCCATTTTACAGATGTCAAAAAAAAATTTGTTTCAGTCAGAAAACACATTAAAATCACATAACATGGTAACCACTTCTCCATAGTATCATAATTAATGGGAAAAATGCACAACTTTTAAGCAAGCTCAATTACTGAAAGTAAATTAGTTGTGCAGTTTCAGAAATGAAGTGTGTTGGATTTTTGAACAATAATATCATGGGCACTGATCTTTAAGACCGCAAGACTTTGGAGCAGAGTTAGGCCATTCAGCCCATAGAGTCTGCTCCACCATTTCATCATGGCTAATCCTGGATCCCATTCAACCTTACACACCTGCCTTCTCGCTATACCCTTTGATGCCCTGACTGATCAGGAAACTATCAACTTCCACCTTAAATATACACACGGACTTGGTCCCCACCACTGTCTGTGGCCATTCCACAGATTTACTACTCTCTGGCTAAAATAATTCTTCCTTAACTCTGTTCTAAAAGGTCAAATTTTGAGGGTGCGCCCTCTAGTTCTGGATACCCCACCAGAAGAAACATCTTCTCCACACCCACCCTATCTAGTCCTTTCAACATTCGGTAGGTTTCAATAAGATCTCCCCTCCCCACCCCCAGGATTCTCATTAATTCCAGTGAGTACAGGAACGAACATGCCATTCATAAGTAGACCATTTCTGATCTGGGTGCAGGCAGTCTGTTTTTGTTTTATTAAAGACAAAATTAATTTACAGTATATTTTAGAAAGTCTCAATTTCATTCTAACAATTTAACTTGCCTTTTTCAAAAATAACTGTTTTATGGTGATTAGGAATTCAACTTGTGAGAAAGCATTTCTAATTATCACTGCATACAAGAGTGAATAATGATCAACTGCAAAAGCAGCAATCCAACTGACATTCAGCTCTCAAAACAAGTAACCAACTTCAAGTGATTTCCAATAATCTAACTGGAACTCTGTTTTCGAAGATTTGTAGTGGTGTGCTACACACAGCGCTGCAATAACGACACGGAGTCGGTGAGCTGCAGTTACAAAAGAGGTTTATTCAAACTTCGCGGCCTCACTTTAAAGCCTTCCTGATCCTGCCCTCCCCGGGCGGGAAAGCTGTAGGGGCACGTATTCACAGTCCCGTCCTGTGCGTGGGCTTTTCCCCTTGCTGGTGAAGCAGGCTTGGTGCCCTCTTTGGGACCTGCCTCAATGCCAGCGCGCGCCACTTTGTGAGCCGGTTCGAGTGCACTGGGAAGTGGGTTGCCACATAACCCCCCTCCCGGAACCGGCGATACACCCCCCAATGTCCACAGTCTGGGTCAGACTCAGTTTGGGAGGCCTGCCTCTGTGCCACGGTGCCTGAATCTCGACTGGCTGCGCCAAGTCCACATGGGCCGGTTTGAGTCGGTCCACCGTGAAAACCTCCTCTTTCCCAGCACGAATGTGGACCCATTGTTTCTGATCACCGTAAACGGCCCCTCGTAGGGCTGCTGTAGCGGTGCCCGATGTCCGCCGCGTCATACAAAAACAAACGTACAGTTTTGCAGGCCATCGGGTACACAGGTCGGGTTCTGCCCATGCTGCGAAGTGGGTATGGGGGCCAGGTTACCGAGCCTCTCGCGTAGTCTGCTCAGGACTGCTGCGGGTTCTTCCTCTTGCCCCCTTGGGGTTGGTATGAACTCTCCTGGGACGACCAGGGGTGCGCCGTACACCAACTCGGCCGACGAGGTGTGCAGATCCTCTTTGGGCGCTGTGTGGATTCCGAGCAGGACCCGGGGAGCTCGTCCACCCGGTTAGGCCCTTTGAGGCGGGCCATGAGAGCCGACTTCAGGTGACGGTGGAAACGCTCCACTAGTCCGTTCGACTGTGGGTGGTAGGCAGTTGTGTGGTGCAGCTGTGTCCCCAAATGGCTGGCCATAGCTGACCACAGGCTGGAGGTGAACTGGGCGCCTCTGTTGGAGGTAATGTGGGCCGGTACACCAAAGCGAGATACCCAGGTGGCAATCAGTGCCCGGGCGCAAGATTCGGAGGTGGTGTCGGTGAGTGGGTCTGCCTCTGGCCATCTTGTGAACCGGTCCACGATAGTCAGGAGGTGTCGCGCTCCTCGTGACACTGGCAGGGGACCCATGATATCCACATGAATGTGGTCGAAACGCCGGCGGGTGGGGTGGAACTGCTGCGGCAGAGCTTTGGTGTGCCGCTGCACCTTGGCTGTTCGGCAGTGCATGCTCGTTCTGGCCCATTCACTGACCTGCTTGCGGAGTCCCTGCCAAACGAACCTGTTGGCTATCATCCGGACGGTTGTCCTGATGGAGGGATGTGCTAAGTTGTGAATGGAGTTGAAAATGTGCAGCCGCCAGGCTGCCGGAACGACGGGGCGGGGTTGGCCGGTGGTGACGTCACAGAGTAGGGTCCTCTCACCTGGGCCTACGGGGAGGTCCTGGAGCTGCAAAATGGAGACTGCAGTCCTGTAACTAGGGATCTCCTCATCTGCCTGCTGCGCCTCCGCCAGTGCTTCATAGTCTACCCCCTGGGACAGGGCTTGCATGTTAGGGCGGGAGAGGGCATCCGCCACGACATTGTCCTTTCCCGAGACATGCCGGACATCTGTCATGTATTTGGAGATGGAGGACAGATGTCGCTGCTGGCGGGACGACCAGGGGTCGGATGCTTTCGTGAAAGCAAAGGTAAGCGGTTTGTGGTCCATGAACGCGGTGAAGGGCCTACCTTCTAAGAAGTACCTGAAATGCCGGGTTGCCAGGTATAGCACCAACAGTTCCTGGTTGAAAGCACTGTATTTGAGCTCGGGTGGTCGTAGGTGTTTGCTGAAAAACGCCAGGGGTTGCCAGCGACCCTCGAGTTGTTCCAGCACTCCACCGACTGCCGTGTTGGATGCATCCACTGTGAGGGCAGTAGGGACGTCTGTTCTGGGGTGCACTAGCATCGTGGCGTTTGCCAAGGCTTCTTTGGTTTTAATGAAAGCAGTGGTGGACTCCTCGTCCCAGGTAATGTCCTTGCCCTTACCCGACATCAGGGCGACATCAGGGTCCCCTTCCAGTGTCACGAGGAGCGCGACACCTCCTGACTATCGTGGACCGGTTCACAAGATGGCCAGAGGCAGTCCCACTCACTGACACCACCTCCGAATCTTGCGCCGGGACACTGATTGCCACCTGGGTATCTCGCTTTGGTGTACCGGCCCACATTACCTCCGACAGAGGCGCCCAGTTCACCTCCAGCCTCTGGTCAGCTATGGCCAGCCATTTGGGGACACAGCTGCACCACACAACTGCCTACCACCCACATTCGATTCGGGCAGCTGAAGGGAGGAAGCAGTGGTAGAAATTCACCATACCCACGGATTCCTGAAGGCCTTTGATTGTGTTGGGTCGGGGGAAATGGTGGACCGCGTCTACCTTGGCGGGCAGAGGTGTTGCCCCGTCTTTAGTAATCCTGTGGCCTAGGAAGTCGATGGTGTCGAGCCCGAACTGGCATTTGGCCGGGTTGATTATCAGGCCGTATTCACTCAGTCAGGCGTAGAGCTGACGGAGGTGGGACAGATGCTCCTGACGACTGCTGCTGGCTATGAGGATGTCGTCCAAATAGATGAAAGCGAAGTCCAGGTCGCGTCCCACCGCGTCCATTAACCGCTGAAACGTCTGTGTGGCATTCTTTAGGCCGAACGGCATGTGGAGGAACTCGAAAAGGCCGAAAGGGGTGATGAGTGCCGTTTTGGGGACGTCGTCCAGATGCATCGGGATTTGAAGGTATCCCCGGACGAGGTCTACTTTGGAGAAGATCTGTGCGCCGTGCAGGTTTGCTGCAAAGTCCTGAATGTGCAGCACAGGGTAGCGGTCCGGTGTTGTAGCCTCATTCAGCCTGCGTTAGTTGCCGCGTGGTCTCCAGCCCCCTGTTGCTTTGGGCACCATGTGCAGGGGGAGGCCCATGGGCTGTTGGACCGCTGTATGATCCCCAATTCCTCCATCCTCTTGAACTCCTCCTTCGCCAGCCGGAGCTTGTCCGGGGGAAGCCTTCGAGCACGGGCGTGGAGGGGTGGTCCTTGTGTTGGGATGTGGTGCTGTACGCCGTGTCTGGGCATGGCTGCCGTGAACTGCGGTGCCAGAACCGATGGGAAATATGCCAGGACTCTGGTGAAGTCATTGTCGGACAGCATGATGGAGTCTAGGTGTGGGGCCGGCAACTGGGCTTCACCCAGGGAGAACGTTTGAAAGGTCTCGGCGTGGACCAGTCTCTTCTTGGGCAGGTTGACCAGTAGGCTGTGAGCTCGCAAAAAATCCGCTCCCAGAAGCGGTTGGGCTACGGCGGCCAGTGTGAAGTCCCACGTGAACCGGCTGGAGCCGAACTGTAGCCGTACCGTACCGGTGCAGTAGGTCCTTACTGTGCTGCCGTTCGCGGCCCTCAGGGTGGGACCTAGTTCTCTGTTGCGGGTGTCGTAACTCGGAGGTAAGACGCTGATCTCGGCTCCAGTGTCAACCAAAAAGCGGTGTCCCGACTGCTTGTCCCAGACATACAGGAGGCTATCCCGATGGCCAGCCGCCGTAGCCATTAGCAGCGGTTGGCCCTGGCGTTTCCCGGGAACTTGCAGGGCGGGCTTCTACGCCCCACCGCTGGTGGTAGAAGCACCATTGTTCGTTGGTCTCCTCACCTCTGCCTCTGGGGTTAACGGGCTCTGCGGCCGGGCCTGGTCTGGTTTGCTGCTGGGAGCGTGGCCTGGTGATCTGTGTGACGGACGCCCCACTCTCCTTCTTGGCTTTCCACAGCACGTCCACCCGTGCCGCCACCTTCCGGGGGTCGCTGAAATCCACGTCTGACAGCAGCAGGCATATGTCCTTGGGCAGCTGCTCCAGGAATGCCTGCTCAAACATGAGGCAGGGCTTGTGACCTCCGGCCAGGGACAGCATCTCGTTCATCAAAGCCGACGGTGGCTTGTCCCCCAAACCATCCAGGTGCAGTAAGCGGGCAGCTCGCTCACGCCGTGAGAGTCTGAAAGTTCTTATGAGCAAGGCTTTGAATTCTGTGTATTTGCCATCCGCTGGGAGCGATTGTATGAACTCCTCAACCTGGGCGGCTGTCTCCTGGTTGAGGGAGCTCACCACGTAGTAGTAACGTGTGGCATCCGAGGTTATCTGCCAAATGTGGAATTGGGCTTCTGCTTGCTGGAACCATAGGTGAGGTCGCAGCGTCCAGAAGCTTGGCAGTTTTAATGAAACTGCATGAACAGATGCGGCGTCGTTCATCTCCGGTCCAAATATCGTTTGGGCCGTCGGGGTCACCAATTGTAGTGGTGTGCTACACGCAGCGCTGCAATAACGACACGGAGTCGGTGAGCTGCAGTTACAAAGTGGTTTATTCAAACTTCGCGGCCTCACTTTAAAGCCTTCCTGATCCCGCCCTCCCCGGGCGGGAATGCTGTAGGGGGCGCGTATTCACAGTCCCGTCCCGCATGTGGGCTTTTCCCCTTGCTGGTGAAGCAGGCTTGGCGCCCTCTTTGGGACCGGCCTCAATGCCGGCGCGCACTGCTTTGTGAGCCGGTTCGAGTGCGCTGGGAAGTGGGTCGCCACAGATTGTTGTTTTGTACTTATCAATGATGTTATAAGCATATTAAGATAATTACCCCAATGGTCAATGAATGCCTGATTCTGATGTCTGACATTCTTTTTAAAACACATATAGCTTCAGCAGCATGCTTTGGACTTCTGCTTTAAAACTGCCTTGCAAATCTCTTAAACCTTCTCAAAAGTTCAAAGTACATTTATATGCAATGTATACAGTATACAATCTTAAGATTCACCTTTTTGCAGACAGCAACAAAACAAAGAAACACAATAGAACCTGTTCAAAGAAAATCCGACACATGACCATCTAACACCCAATATGTGGGAAAAAATCATGTGAACAATGAAAAGTGAACAAATAACATTGACCGCAGAGTCACCAAAAGTGAGTCTTCAGTGTCATGTCAATGGCCGCAGGCCACAGCTACAGAGTTGGTTCAGCAGTGAAGCATCCTGATAAAATTGCACAAATAGTTTTAAAAAAAGGTAAGAAAAAAAAAATCACAAGGAACATGAACTGCAGAGTTCACAACTGTGGAGCAGATTCAGCGCTGAAGTGAGCGAATTCAGAAGACAAATGGTCGCAGACAACCTGTTGGCGTGAGACCCAAGACTCCAGCACCCTCTGCCCGCCAGCAGCATTGAGAGAGTGAAAAATCAGACTGATGGAGCTGGCAGACCTGCTTTTCTGCTCTCATTCTTGACTAATCTTGTTCAATACTCAGCTCAGAGCAATGGAGACAACCATAGGTTCCATTAGGAACTGGCACACCAAATCCCCCAAGGGACCACAGAAGTGCCAGATCACTCAGTTTAGCCCAAAAACACATTCTTAAAAGAGAAATTAAAGGCTGCAATCATTCGTAATTCAGTAGTAGTAGTATATTTAGAAGAGTATCCTATAGTTTTGTAAACTGTCTGCACAATGTTGCTGTTGGTCACCGGGAACATCTTGGCAGAAGTCACTCCCTTTGACCTTACCTATGCCCTCCAGTATTTGACATTTCCACCCTGAGAAAAATAACCCATGTACTCACCTCATGATTTTATGTTCTTCTTCAGGTCACCGTCAGCCTCCAATGCTCCAGAGAAAACAATCCAAGTGTGCCCAACTTCTCCTTACAGCTAATCCTTTCTAATCTATTGAAGAGCCTCTTCTGCACCCTCTCCAATGGCTTCATATCTACACTGTATTACAGTAACCAGAACTGCACTCAGTAGTCCAAATGCTGCCTAACCAAAGTTGCATACAACTACCATAAAACTTTACAACTTTTACACAAGACCCCAAAGAAAGATAGGTCTGTAGATGTCTTCTTTACCACCTTATTTACTTTATGCTATTTACCGCCCTAAGATCCCTATGTACATCAATGCTCAAGTCATAATACATACTGTGTACTTTTCTCTTGCACTTTAATCATCCATAAGTGTGCAATACCTCACACTTTTAAAGAAGTTTCCCTTCAGTTGCTTCTATTCCAAAACAATCCCAACTATCCAGTCTTTCCTCATAGCTGAAACATCACGCAAATTTCCTGTGCAATCATACCTTTCACATCATGTGGCAACCAGAACTGAGCACAGTACTCAAGCTGCTGTATAATTAGCACCATAAACAGTTGAAACATAACCAATAGTATAAATTATGCCATTATAACATTCTTAAAAGATCAGCAAGTGCTAATGTTATGTTGCCTCACATTTCTTGCTAGCTCAAGGTGTTCTTTGCCCAAATTCATTTAATTTCCCATATAAACCTCCAGAACTTGCATATTTAACAATGTAAGTATAATACTGATACATTGACAGGTTGTTTACAAAACACTTGCTTTTTATAGCACCTTCATAAGCTTAGGACATCCTGGAAACTCCAGAATTGTACTTTGGAAGGGCGCTCATGACTACAATACAGGAACACGCAGGAAATTTGCACAGATCAAGAATCCAAAAGTAGTAATAATGGCAAAGTAATTTTCAGCAGTAGTGAGTAAAAAAACAAAGGAAAACTCGACTCCTCTTCAAATGGTGCCAAAGCATTTATTTATTTATTTTTTATTGACATTTAGCACAAGTGTGCCCTTTCAACCCATGCTGCCTAGTGATCTCCTGATTTAACCCTAATCACAGGACAATTTACAATAACCAATTAACCTGCTAACCGCTACACCTTCTGGACTGTGGGGAAAAACCAGAGCACCCTGAGGCAACCCACAGTCACGGGACAAATGTACAAACACCTTACAGGCAATGGCAGAAATTTTAACTTCTATCAAGTGCATGCATGAAGCATATTAGAAAATCATTTACAATTACAAAATTGATTGCATATATTTTTCTCCCCCAATATACCAAGATGAACATTCTGAATAATTGTTTCCATTGATATATATTGAATATTTAACCTTCATTAAGCTGTACTTTTGCACAAATAAACCATACCCAATTGGGACACCATCTAAAAAAAAGGGCTTTAGAATTAAAGGGTTTAATAACTACCAGTGATAAAGCAACATTATGTTCCTCCTAGCTGCTACAATAAAAACAACATCTTGTTTGGTCAACCACTTTTCATTTAAAATTACAAACAACTTGTGCCTTCGTACAAATAGTTTGGGACTGAAGTGAAAACTAGGATCTACAGACACTATTTCTGCAGTTCACTTAAAATGATGGCACCAATTCTAACCCAGTTCCATAAAAGTCTGAATAGCAATAATTTAATGGAGAAACAGAAAAAAAGAATGTTAACTGAAAACATCCTTTTAAAAATGTACTCTATTTAGTTAAACAGCTGCCCCTTTACAAGATAGCTCCTTGACATTAGACAAAATGGAAGTATCATGCTTCCACCATGAAATCACTCCTCCAATGTAACCGCTTGCATTTTTAAAATGTGCATAAACAATTGTTCAACTGGCCATAGGTAAATCTTGGAGGTTTAATTTTAGTCATCAATAAATCCTCCACAGTACTTAAGTTTTGAAAGCTCAATTAAGAACATTCACAGAGTAAACAAAATCATACACAAATACATATTGTGTATACATAAGCAATATACCTCATTAATCACTTTAATTTGTTTGCCATTATACCCCATTATGAAAGATTACCTCCGCACTATTATTTACTTGAAGAATCACAATGCAACTTCATTAAATAGGAGCTAAGAAACTTCTCCGTCTAGATAACTTAGCTAAATCTAGATAATTTAAATAATCTGCAAAGGTTAAAGATGAAAATTAAAATGGAAAACACTAACACTGACAAACAGGTTGAAGTCACCCACCTTTCTCCTTAATCCCCACTGTTGAAAAACAAGTCTGCAATCAGAAATAACAAAATCTAATAATCTAAGAGCTTACATTTACATTTCATGAAAGATCTATAACTGAAGTATGTCCAAAATACTAGAGGCACTCAGCAAGACAGACATGATCTATGGAGGGGAATAAACAAATGACAGCTTGGGACAAGTCCCTCCATAAGACCTGCCTGTCTTGCTGAGTTGCTGCAGAATTGTGTGTGTTGCTCAAGAATTCCAGCATCTGCAAAATATATTGTTTATGACAACTGAGTAACTGTCACTCACTGCAAAATATTTTAAAATATCCTCAACTATACACATATTCCATTAAAAGTTTTTAAAAGTTCGATGTCAAGATTGTTTAATGTCATTTCCTGTACATAAGCGCAAGGTGAGCAAAATAATTATTACTCTGGATCTGATGCAGCACGAAAAACTCCACAAAAAATAAAGAATATAATAATAATTTAAAAAGAAAATAATTACAAACACACAAGATATCTTATATATATAAATTGACTATGTCTATAAAGTGATGCAATGTTATATACAAGGTGAATGACGGGAAATAATAAAGCAGTGGTGGAGTTAGTGAGTGAAGGTATTGATCAGGCTTACTGCTTGGGAAAGTAACTTTTTTTAGTCTGGTAGTCCTGGGGAGAATGCTGCATAGCCTCTTCCCTCATGTTATTAGTGTGATTTCCAATGCGTTTTGTAGAAGGTGAACGCCACAGCCATTGTTTATTTATTTATTTTACCATTGGGGCTAATTAAAGGGGCTGCACTGTCCTTGATCTTGAATTGTTAGAACTGCACTCATCTAGTCAAGTAGTAAGCATCCAATCATGTTCTTGACCTGTGCTTGCAGATGACAGAAAAGCTTTAAGACATCCAGGCCTTCTGACCTGCTCTTGTAGCCACCGTATTTTCATGGCTGATCCAGTTGAGTTTCTGGTTAACAATAACCATCCCTCCCCCAGTATGTTGATGGTGGAAGATTTAGCAATCACAATGACAATGCCACTGAATGCCAATGTTGAGACTTGGCAATCAATTCCTCTTTTCTCATCAATGGTTAAAGATACAGACAGACAGACTTTATTGATCCCAAGGCAAATTGGGTTTCGTTATAGCCGCACCAACCAAGAATAGTGTAGAAATATAGCAATATAAAACCATAAATAATTAAATAACAAGTTAATCATGTCAAGTGGAAATAAGTCCAGGATCAGCCTACTGGCTCAGGGTGTCTGACACTCCGAGGGAGGAGTTGTAAAGTTTTATGGCCACTGGCAGGAATGACTTCCTATGACGCTCAGTGTTACATTGGTGATTGGCGATTCTGTGGAATGAATCTTACTTGTCTCTAATCAGCCCAATATATACACACACATACACACAAACATATGTATACACATAGTGCCTATAAAATGTATTCACCTCCCTTTACAACATTGAATTATAGTGGACTGATCAACAGAAAAAGACTCTTCCATGTCAAAGTGAAAACAGGTCTCTACAAAGTGATCTAAATTAATTACAAATATAATACACAAGATAATTGATTGAACTGTATTCACCCCCTTTAATATGACACACCAAATTATCACTGGTAAAGCCAATTGGTTTCAGAAGTCACATAATTAGTTAAATGGAGATCACCTGTATGCAGTCAAGGTGTTTCAATTCATTGTATTAAAAATACACTTGTATCTGGAAAGTCCAACTGCTGGTGAGACAGTATCTGGGCAAAAACTACACCATGAAGACAAAAGAACCTTCCAAGCAACTCTGCAAAAAGGTTGTTGTAAAGCACAAGTCGGGAGATGGATACAAGAAAATTTCCAAGTCACTGAATATCCCTTGGAGTACAGTTAAGTCAATCATCAAGAAATGGAAAGAATATGGCACAGCTGTAAATCTGCCTGGAGCAGGCTATTCTCAAAAACTGAGTGAGTGTGCAAGAAGTGGACTAGTGATGGAGGCCACCAAGAAACCTATGACAACTCTGCAGGAGTTTCAAGCTTCAGTAGCTGAGATGGAAGAGACTGCGCATACAATAGCCCGGGTGCTTCACCAGTCATAGCTTTATGGGAGAGTGGCAAAGAGAAAGCCACTGTTGAAAACACATGAAATCTCAACTAGGGTTTGCCAAAAGGCATGTGGGAGATTCTGAAAACAGCTGGAAGAAGTTTCTATGGTTGTGATGAAATCAAAATTGTTCTTTTTTTTGACCATCAGATTAAACACTGTTTGGAGTAAGCCGAACACTGCACATCATCAAAAACACACCATCCCTACCGTGAAGCATGGTGGTGGCTGCATTGTGCTTATGGGGATGCTTCACTGCAGCAGTCCCTGGAAGAATGGTGAAGCTAGAGAATAAAATTAATGCAGAAGAATACAGGAAATCTGGAGGAAAACCTGATGCAGTCTGCAAGAGAACTGCAAGTTTGGGAGATTTGTTTTCCAGCAAGACAATGACCCCAAGGATAAAGTCAAAGCCACATAGGAAAGGCTTAAAAACAAAGATAATGTCCTGGAGTGGCCAAGTCAAGAGTCCAGACCTCAATCCATTTTGAGGATTTGTGGCTGGACTTGAAAAGAACTGTTCACTCACAATCCCCAAGCAATCTGACAGAGCTTGAGCAGTTTTGTAAAGAAAAGTGGGGAAAAATTGCAGTATCCAGATGTGCAAAGCTGATAAAGACCTATCCACACAAACACAGGGCTGTAATTGCTGCCAAGAGTGTATATATTAAATACTGACCTGAAGGGGGTGAATACTTCTGTAATCAATTACACCCACTTTCTGCTTTCCACAATGATCACTCCCTAGGTGACTCCCTTGTCCATTCGTCCCTCCCGGCACTTATCCCTGTAAGCGGAACAAGAGCTTCACCTGCCCCTACAACTCTTCCCTCACTACCATTCAGAGCCCCAAACAGTCCGACCAGGTGAGGAGACACTTCACCTACGAGTCTGTTGGGGTCATATACTGTGTTCGGTGCTCCTGTATATCGGTGAAACAGAACGTAGACTGGGAGACCGCTTCATCCAGCATCTACACTTTGTCCACCAGAACATATTGGATCTCCCAGTGGCCACCCATTTTAATTGCACTTCCCATTCCGATATGTCCAACCATGGCCTCTTCCACTGTTGGGACAAGGCCACACTTAGGTTAGAGGAACAACACCTTTTATTCCATTTGGGTAGCCTCCAACCTGATGGCATGGATATCAATTTCTCAACCTTCCAGTAATGCCTCCCTTCATCATTTCCCATCCCCTTGTCCCTCTCTCATGTTATCTCCTAGCCCACCATCACCTCTCTCTGGTGCTCCTCCCCATCCCCTCTTTCTTCCATGGTCTTCTGTCTCTTTCACCAATTAATTTCATCGCACTTTGCTTCATCCCTCCCCTCCAAGTTTCACCTATCACCTGGCGTTTATCTCTCCCCTCCACCCACCTTTCAAATCTACTCCTCAGCTTTTTTACCAGTCCAGCCGAAGGATTTCAGATGCTGCCCAGCCTGCTGAGTTCCTCCAGAATTTTTTGTGTATTGTTCTAATGTCAATTATTTTGTGTTTTATATTTGTAGTTAATTGAGATCACTTTGTAGAGATCTGTTTTTATTTTGACACAAGAGTCTTTTTCTGTTGATCAGTGTCAATAGAAGCAAAATTAAATCCACTGTGATTCAATGATGTAAAACAATGAAACATGAAAACTTTCAGGGTGAATATTCCAAAGATTTTAAAAAATAACACTCTCCACAAAGTAAACGCAAGCTTGTCAAAAGTCAAATAGTCCCACTCTCGTGAACTGAAATTATTGCTTACAAACTTCAAGACCACAAGATGAAAAGGCTCTCTCACATTATATCAGGTAATCTCTATGATACCAGATACTATTCCAAGTTACTTTGCATAGAACACCACACCACTAGACAAATACACAGAGTACCGTTTTCAATTTTTCTTTTCCAGGGAGATCAGTAAATATGTGTACGTTGCAAAAACTAATTTTACCCACATATAGCACTGCTGTATCTATATATCTGATTATTTTTTAGTATAAATGATTATATTTTCTACCATAATTTCAGATACAGGGATTGAATCATATTATTATGCAACAATAAACACCAATGACCAAGGCGAATACCTACAGCGAGCGTACAATTGCCCAACGCGAATACCCACAGCGAATGCACCAATGACCAGCGCGAATACCCACAGCGAGCGCACCAATGACCAACGCGAATACCCACAGCGAGCGCACCAATGACCAACGCGAATACCCACAGCGAGCGCACCAATGACCAACGCGAATACCCACAGCGAGCGCACTAATGACCAAGGCGAATACCCACAGCGAGCGCACAATTGCCCAACGCGAATACCCACAGTGAACACACTAATGACCAATATGAATACCTATAGTTAAGCCATCACTCTGTGATTATATTTTCTTTAGTCTAATCCACACCTGGCAAAATGCCTTTTTCTCTTTTGACATGAAGACTTGTAAACATAAACTTGCTAATTTACATACTTTCCCAATTAATTATCTTAAATTTAAAAGAAAACTCATCCTTGCTTCAATATCTATGACACCACTCTCCATCTATAATTCTTCTACCTTTATAAACTTCCAAAATGTGTTCCTCCATCTCTAATACTGGATTATCCATACATTTAAATTGCCATTGCGCTCTCTGCATTCTAGACTGGAAGCTCTAGAATTTACCCCTAACTTTCTTTTTCAAAAATTCTGCCATGGATGGCCTGAATTCTGCCTATGAAAGGAAGAGGGTTGGGCATGGGGTGGAAACCCATTTCCATAAAAACCCAGTGCTACAGAAGCTCCAGAGACTTCTTCTCTGGGAAAGGAACAATACACCAAAAAGATGGGCTACACCTGGAGACAACTTGAAAGACTGGCCCAGGACAAGGATCTATGGTGAGCTGCTGTGGGCGGCCTATGCCCCAAGTAGGGGTGATGGGGCTTAAGTAAGCTTCTTCTTTAAATATGCTTCTTGAAATTTACCTTTTACTAAATACTCCCTTGGGCATTTCAATGTCAAATTTTCTCAGTAACATTCTTCTAATGCTTCTTGGACTTTTTCCTGTATTATTAACACTGTGTATCAATATATTGCTATGTATGTGTCCAACTGACTAGAACAAACACAACATACAAAGACATTTCACTGAGTTCATTTTTGAACAATATTGAATAGATTCATTCTTCATATCTACTCAAAACTGTATCTTCCATTTTTATGAGATGTCATCCAAGGTAAAATTTTAACAATATGCCTCATGGTTAGAATGGGATGTGAACTTGAAAGTATCTCGATGTTAACTATAATATTGTTCTGCCTTTACTTATACACAATCTAATTCCACTATGATATACTCATAATTGCAAAATCACTCGAGTCTTAATTTTAAAAAGTCAGATGATGATGATAAAGCAGGAAATATTGATGCTACAACCGTAACATGGCATTAATCGTCATTTTGCGAAGTCAATCTCGACACAAACGGAAACACTTGAAACAGAGGTGCTGCATTTGAATTTGTAGCGTTAATCCGGGAAACAGGTGAGGTGGAAAGGGGGAGTTTAATCTTAAAAGGAATTTGTTTCAATAGCCTAACTCCAAAATTGTGGGAGACAATAGGCACCTACGTGCCTGAAGTTAAATTCCCAGTAAGTTTTGTCAGCGAACAAAACATTCACACGCACATAATCTAGGATGGTGAGAGGGAAAAAAACCAAGTAAATCCGTTACATCAATCTCAACACATGTTTAAGTGAGGTGAAGAAATCGTTCACTCACTGAGAAAAATGAAATCCGATGTTGGGAGTGACATTGTGCAACTCAAGGCTGAGGCAACTTTGCGGAAAGCAAATACTCCTTTCACTTCAGGAGAGGGGGAATAACACTATTCTTTGATATATTTTATTTATTACACGACTGCGATGGAGGGAGTGCGGCTTTTGACTGACCAGTGCGCTGCTCTCTCCCCGAGCACCGTCACGTCACCAAAAAAACCGGCTAACTCGAGGACCGAGGCCTTCCGGCGAAAAACAAGGCCCGAAGCGGCAAAGGAGCCGGGCCTCGGACCCAGTTTTAAAGCATTTCTCCGACCTGAGGTGCCGGGAGAGCTGGGTGACTACTTGATTGTTTGCTTGGGAGAGAATTGGCGAAGGCCCGAACCCCGACGTCTCCGTCCCTCCCTCAACCGTGTACTTACAGGGTTCTCGGCTGCCCGTCGTCCTCCATCATCATGGCGGGAGCGTCGTGTAAAGCGCTGAGGGTTCAATGTGTTAACACACAATGATTATTTTCCTCACTCTTCTAGTGTTTAAACTACACGGTCCCGCCTGGGTTTTATTTCAGGGGAGCAGCAGAGCAGCAGCAGAACAAAGCCAGAAAGAAAATAACTCCACAAACACAAGCGGAGAAAATGGCGACCTGGCCAGGCCCAGTGCGCCTGCGCGGCCTCTTTTGGCAGCGCAGCGCGCGACCCGTCGCCCGCCAGCCACAAGTGGATGCAAAACTTTCGGGAAACTTTCACCGAAATATATAAATTATAATTCCATGTAACTCAGTCGGAATTAAATCCATTGATCTATTTAAACATTTTATATATATATAGGAAGAAGTTAAAGAAATGAATATAAAATATACATAAAGAAATTTCAATGGTCGACATAAGAACTTGGTTGCTTTAGATTCATAAATAAACGAAAATAAAAGTTATTAAGTAATCTGGAGATTGTTGAACATTTAGGGATATAAAAATTACTAACATTCTAATTTAGATTTCTGGCATAGACAGTGATGTATTTCTATTATTGTATATATTCTTCATCAAAATATTTTTGCATGCATCTAATGTGTTATTTAATTGTTTTAATTTATTTTCTAATGATTATATATGTTGTTTTCTTTTTTAAAATTATCTATCCATAATTAGGACCAGAATATAAAAGTGAGGATGTAATGTTGAGGCTTTTTAAGGCACTAGTGAGGCCTCACTTGGAATATGTGAGCAGTTTTGGGCTCATTATCTAACAAGGATATGCTGACATTGGAGAGGGTTCAAAGGAGGTTCATAAAAATAATTCTGGGATTGAAAGTCTTATCATATGAGGAGCATATGATGGCTCTGGGCCAGTATTCACTGGAATTCAGAAGAATGACGAGGAATCTCATTGAAACCTACCGAATGACTGGATGTGGAGTGGATGTTTCCTATGCTGGAAGAGTCCAAGACCAGAGGACACAGACTCTCAAAATAGAGAGACATCCACTTAGAACGGAGATGAGGAAACTTGTGTTTACCCAGAGAATGTGAATCTACGGAATTTGGTGCCACAGGCGGCTGTAGAGGACAAGTCCTTGGGTATATTTAAGGCAGAGGTTGATAGATTATTGATTTGTCAGGGCATGAATGGATACAGGGAAAAAACAAGAGACCGGGGTTGAGAGGTAAATGGATCAGACATGATGAAATAGTAAAGCCGACTCAGTGGAGAAGTGGCCTAATTCTGCTCCTATGTCTTATGGCCTTATGATCTTAATTAATCTGGTAGTAATACACCTTTTGTTATTGCTACAATCGTTGTGTTGATGGTAAGGAGAGGCCTTGGGAAGGGATAAAGGTCTTACCATTGATGAAATACTGATGATACAATTCAAAGTCAGAATGGTGTACAGTTTGGAGAGAAATTGGAGGTGTTCAGATGTACCACTTGCCATTTGCTCTGCTTATTGTCGGGTTTTGTGGCAGCTTGATGTATCTGAATGGTTTTCTAATAGAGTTCAGAGGTAATTAAAAAACCCACTTTGTTGCGGAGGGTTTGGAGACACTTAGACAGGCAGATTTCCTGGTGTTTAGTTTAGATCTCATAGTATCCAAATAAAAGCAGAAAATCCTGGAGGCTATCACCAGATTGGGCAACATCTACAGAAAGGCAAAAGCTACCTGAGTGACTTCATATTTCCATCAGAGGTTGCTTATGTTCCTATGTCTTTTCTTCTTATCTCAAGGACGTTAATGAAAATGTGAAACACACACAAAATGCTGGAGGAACTCAGCAAGTCCGGCAGCACCTATGGAAATGAATAAGCAGTCGACTTTTCGGGCTGAGACCTTTCTTCAAGACTAGAAAGGATGGGGGAGGGGAAGGAGGACAGCTAGAAGGTGATAGGTGAAGCCCGGTAAGCGGGAAAGGTAAAGGGTTGGGAAGGAGGGGATCTGATAGAAGAAAAGAGTGGAGCAAGGGAGAAAGGAAGGAGGAGGAGACTCAGGGGGAGGTGATAGGCAGTTGAGAAGACATAAGAGGCTAGAGAGGGGAATAGAAGAAGAGGGAGGGGGAGGGAATTTTTTTAACCGGAAGGAAAAATCAATATTCATGCCATCAAATTGGAGACTACCCAGATGGAATATGTGTTGCTCCTCCACCCTGAGCGTGGCCTCATCTTGGCATAAGAGGAAGCCACAGACTGACATGTTGGAATGGGAATGGGAACTAGAATTAAAACGCTGGGCCACCGGGAAGTTCCACTTTTGGTGGATGAAGTGGAGGTGCTCGACAATTTATGACAGGTCCCACCAGTGTAGAGGAGGCTACATCAGGAGCACCAGCCACACTGGACGACCCTCAGCAGATTCGCGGGTGAAGTGTTGTCTCACCTCGACGGGCTGTTTTGGAGGTGAGGGAGTAGGTGAATGGGCAGGGGTAGCATTTTTGGCTGCTTGCAGGGACGTGAAACAGAGGAATACCCCCTTATCAACACTCCTGATCCACTAATTCTCACTTGTTAAAGCTGGTCATAATGTGGTACTTATAAGCCACTTACTGTACCAAGCCTGAATGTGCCTAGGACTTGCATGCATTCGAACCCCCATCACCCAGGACATGCCCTCTTCTCATTGCTACCACCTAGGAGGAGATACACACACTCACTGTCTCAGGAGTACCTCTTCCCCTCTACCATCAGGTTTATGAATGGACAATGAACCCATGAACACTACCTCTTTTTCTTTACTCTCTTTTTACACTACATATATATAATATATGTACTATATATATAATTCTTATTGTAATTTATAGTTTATCAAATTAATATGTATTGCGATGATGTGCTACTGCAAAGCAACAGATGTGATGACATAGGCTGGTGATATTTATGACTTATGTACGTGTGCATATGGCAATAACCTCCAATGTGACAGGGTTTGAAGGTAAAATACCCGGCACAATCATACCGTTGCAAAACAACGTGCGCTGCCCGGGAATCGAACCCGGGTCGCAAGAATGGGAATCTTGCATGATACCACTACACCAGCAGCGCTCGGACTGCTTGCTCGCCGCCACTTTTCGGTGTGGAAAGAGCGAATGACGGCTGTCCGTCCTGCGAGGGCACTGTGAGGGGAAACGGCGACTTCTCTTCACGTTGTTCTGCTAAGAATTATAATCGCGTTGAATCACACCCCGTTGGTGAGTGCAGCCGGCAATGTGCCACCTAACAGCACATTTTTATTCACCGTTTCAGAAACGAGCAAGTGCGAGACCTGTAGAAAATGAAAATAAAGACTAGCAGTCATAATGAGGCCCAAATCCCGTGACGTAAAAGTTATTGCGGGCTCTCAGCAAGAAGGCCCCGAGTATTTTAAGCACACAAACCAGCAGATCATTATTCATGCCCAGAATGATCAAACTTCTCTGGGTAAAGGGATGAAGGGGGAACACTGCCCTAATTTCACAGAATGTAGAAAGGTTACAGCAAGAGAAAAAAAGCCACTCGGCCCGCTGCAACTGTACTGGGACAATAGAAAAGCAATTTTCTCTCCCCGTAACTCTGATTTCCACCCCCACACCCATCCCTTTTAGATACTCATCTAGATTCCTTTTGAATAATTGTATTTCAACTGTTGTGAATAGTTAAAGATGTGGTACAATAAAATACTTTCATTTAGGGTGTTGCCAGAGATACTGCATAGCCTATTTATTCTCAGGGGAATGTAGGGGTTGAGTGGCATAGCTAAGATAGTGATAGTATTTTTCACAGAGGGTGGGTGTCTAGAATGAGAAGATAGTGAGAGGGCAGGAATTTAGAGGCAATCTGAAGGGTAACGTTGACATATAACTTAAAAAGAAGTGGTCCTAATAAACAGGCCCCTGTGGATCACCACTAGTCACCGAAAACCAACCAGGCTCCCTTTATTCCCACTCTTTGCCCCCTGCCAATCAGCCACTGCTTTATCTTTCCTGTAATACCATGGGCTCTTAGCTTGTTAAGGAGCCTCATGTGTGGCCCCTTGTCAAAGGCCTTCTTAAAATCCAAGTACACAACATCCACCAAAGCTCCTTTGTCTATCCTGCTTGTTACTTTTTCAAAGAATTCCACAGATTTGTCAGGCAAGATTTTCCCTTGAGGAAAACATGCTGACTACAGTCTATTTTATCATGTGCCTTAAAGTACCCTGAGACCTCATCCTGAATAATCGACTCCAACATCTTCCCAACCACTGAGGTCAGACTCACTGGCCTATAATTGCCTTTCTTCTGCCTCTCTCCCTTCTTGAAGAGTGGAGTGACATTTGTAGTTTTCCAGTCTTCCAGAACCATTCCAGAGACAACCGATTATTGAAGGATCATTACTAATGCCTCCACAATCTCTTCAGACATCTCTTTCAGAACCCTGGGGTGTACACCATCTGGTCCAGATGACTTATCTACCTTCAGACTTTCAGTTTCCCAAGAACCTTCTCTCTAGTAATGGTAACTTCACACCTTTTATGACCCCTGACACCTGGAACTTCCACCATACTGCTAGTGTCTTCCACAGTGAAGATTGATGTAAAATAGTTATTCAGTTTGTTCACCATTTCCTTGTCACCCATTACTATTGCCCCAGAATCATTTTTCAGCATTCCAATATCCATTCTCGCCTCTCTTTCATACTTTACATATCTAAAGAAACTTTTTAAATATTATTGGCTAGTTTACTTTTACATTCCATCTTTACCTTCTTAATGACTCTTTTTAGTCATCCATCTGTTGGTATTTAAAAGCTTCCCCAGCCCTCTAACTTCTCACAAATTCTTGCTCTATTATATGCCTTTTCTTTGGCTTTTATGTTGGTTTTGATTTCTCTTGTTGGCCGTGGTTGTGTCATTTTGCCTTTAGAATACTTTTTCCTCTTCGGGATGTATATATCTTGTGCCTACTGAATTGCTTCCAGAAATTCCAGCTGTTGCTGCTCTGCCATCATCCTTGCCAGTGTTCTTTTCCAATCAATTCTGGCCAACTCTTCTCCCATTCCTCTGTAATTTCATGTATTCCACTGTAATATTGATATATCTGACCTTAGTTTCTACTCAAATTTCATGGTTAACTCAATCATATCATGATGACTTTTCCCTAAAGGTTTTTACCATAAGCTTCTAATCAAATCTGGTTCATTGCACAATACCCAATTCAGAATAGCTGATCCTCTCACAAGAAGAAATCTGCAGATGCTAGAAATCCAATTAACACACACAAAATGCTGGAGGAACTCAGCATGCCAGGCAGCATCTATGGAGGTGAGTACAGTTGATGTTTTAGCCCGAGACCCTTCATTAGAACTGATCCTGTAGTGGGTTCAACCATGAGCTGCTCTCATAAGCTGCAGCTTGGTGCACATGGTGCAGGTGTGTTTATCTGGGAGACTGGACGTCTCCCAAACTTCCCACATTCCACACACAATACAAAGCACAGCCCCTGGAGCCATTCTACTATACTGTGCACAAATAGATGAGGAATGAACAAATAAGACCAGAGAGAGAGAGTAACTTACCTCACTGAAGTCCGATCTCACCTAAGCCTGATGAGCTAAAGCCATTCAAAAGACTGGCTCACTCCAAATGAATGGCCGCTCTGCTTGAACTTGAATTATTCTTATTGGTCCTTTATAATGAATCCTTCTTGCTGATTGGTTGCTCCTCAAATCAGAAAAACTGTCATGAATCTCTCCCTTTGAAATCTTGATCGCCGCTCTGATTAAAAAGTAGCTCTTTTCACACAGCCCTGGTGTGGGTTGTCCAACTGCAGGAATCCATCAACAATAATCAAAGAATGATTCACTGCGCCTCTCCAACTTAGAGAATTCCAAATATTAAGCACCATTCAAGTCCCCATCTAGTCTCTTGGTTTAAGGCCATAAGACATAGGAGCAGAGTTAGCCCATTTGGCCTATCGAGTCTGCTGCATCATTCCTGGTTTATTATCTCTCTCAATCCCATTTTCCTGCCTTCTCCCTGTAATCTTTGATGCCCTTACATATCGAGAACCTATTAACCTCTGCTTTAAACGTACCTAATGACTTGGCCTCCATAGTTGTCTGTGGCAATGAATTCCACAGATTCACCACCCTCTGGCTAAAGAAGTTCCTTCTCATCTCTTTTCTAAAGGGACATCCTTCATTCTGAGGCAGTGCTCTGTGGTCTGAGACTCTTCCCATTATAAGAAACATCTTCTCCACATCTATCTAGGCCTTTCAATATTCAATAGGTTTCAGTGAGATCCCCCTGTCATTCTTCTAAACTCCAGGGATCATTCTTGTGAACCCCTTGGGGGTGGTAATAGGGGCAAGCTCCCACTATCTATTAAATGCTCCCAATGGTGTGCACCTCCAATACTCTGACAACCAAGTCCAGCTCCTGGCCTTCACATGTGGCCTAGCTACTAAGCCCGGCAGAACCATTTCTACTGACAAGAGAAGGGGCAAAGGCAAGCTACTGGCACCTTAAAGCCAGTAGATTCAGGCAGTTGGGGCTCATCAGCCCTGGTTAGGAGCTCTGATCTCAAACCTCCGCTGCCTTGCAGCTATACCCACTCACGGGGAAGGCTTCAGGAGTAAACCCCAAAGGAAAAATCCAGAGCTGGAGTCCCTAAGGCAGTCCTACATTGAGTTCAATGCTGACCAGCAACTCCTGCTATGCTGCTGGTGCCCAAACTTTAGCGGTCTCTGATTTTCCTTTGGGTTCATCAGATATGTGAAGAGAGGGAGCTTGCTACATGGGTAACAGCCTGCTCTCCATATTTTACTGCCCAGGCTTGGATATTTAGACAGCTAGGATGCAACATCCATGGTCATCCCTGGTTGTTGGAGGCCTCAAGTCAGTCTCACGAACCTCCTCTGGACTCTCTCCGGAGTTTGTGAGTTTGAAACTATTATCCATAGTTCAATGTTGTTTAGCCAGGGGAGCCACCTTCCCTGCTTCTACTGTGCCCAGCCTACAAAGTATTTTCTACATCTTAGTAAGATCACACCTCATCTTTCTCAGCCTTGGAGAACAGTTGGCCTGGGTTTCTGAGTAATTCCAGGAGAGATGACCTAAAGCATTTTTCAGTGTTGGAAATATAACACAAGTAATGAGAATGAACAAGAAAAGCTGGTGCTGATTAATATAATAGGTATAATGCTGAGATACATCCTAGGCTGTACTGGAACACATCATCAGTGATGTAACCTGGGCTCATCGGGTGACCCAACCAGGGTTGATCAGGCCCCGCCTTGTGTCCCAGCAACATTGGTCCATGGGTCAAACCTATTGATCCATAGCCACCTGGAGGCTCGTTCAGCAGCCTTTCTGAAGGTCTTGATGGCTGTTTTCTTTGCGGCCCCCATAATGCCAAAGAGAGAGTAGCTTCTGCAGAGCGAGCAGCCAGCAAAGCCTCTACACGCCACCTCTATAGGCTGGCATCGTGCCCTCCACCCTAGTCTCTGGCACTGCTCTGCCAGCTCCTGCTATTTGGCTTTCTCATGCTCGAACGCCTCCTCAATTCAGTCTTTTGAAGGCGCTGCCAGTTCTACCATGACCACCTGCTTCATGGTTTCTGACAGAATGGCTATGTCAGGCCTCAGCAATGATGCAAAAAATGGATATGCTCAAGTCCCTTATTTAATCTATCTCAGAAAGGTGACATCCATCATTAATAACTCCCATACCCATTGCGGCGAGTGGAGATACGTCTCTACCAAAGGAGGTGTAAGGCACTCCTTCCCACTACTAGCCTGAAGTCACCCTTGGGCAAGGTGCAGCACCTGCTTAGCCCCCTCCCCTGATCAGGGTTACATGAAGCCCTGGGAGCAGGTGGTGGATGGTCGTATGAGCAGCCGGTGCAGATCACAAGTCCTGGTTATGTGACCACTGACACCAGGCAGACAATCCCTGAAGAGTATTGATAATGGCTGGGGTCACCCGTCTTGTAACGACACTGCCCAGAAGAAAGCAATGGCAAACCACTTCTGTAGAAAAATTTGCCAAGGACAATCATGGCCATGGAAAGACCATGATCGCTACATCATACAGAATGAATGAACATGACACCCAGGACATTTCCTCTTCTCCTACTGCCATCAGTGAGGAGGTACAGGAGTCTGAACATGCACACTTAATGTTTTAAAAGCAGCTTCTTACCCTCCGCTAACAAATTTCTGAATGGTCCATGAACTCAAGAACTCTCCCTCATTATTTTCTTCTCTATTTGTACTATTTATTTATTTTTGTGTGTTTTGTATTGTAACTTCAAGGATCAAGGATCAACTTTTTTCACCATATTCACTCTTTGGCCACTTTATTAGGTACACCTGTAAACCTGCTTGTTAATGCAAGTATATAATTAGCCAATCATGTGGCAGCAACTCAATGCAAAAAAAGCATGCAGACGTGGTTAAGAGGTGCAATTGTTGTTCAAGCCAAACATTAGAATGGGGAAGAAATGTGATTTTAGTGACTCTGACTGTAGATTGACTGTTGGTGCCACCGTAGACCTCTGGACCATTCAGAATTATTACAGCACCCTTCTGATTCAAGCCACCAGATGGCACTTCAGTTATTCCCATCTGTAGCCTTGCTAAATTGTCTGATTTCAGCATGAAAGCCAATCGTAACATTTTGTTTTTCCCACTTGAATCTGAACCATCAATTTAGGAGAATTTTTCAGGTTTATAAAAATGAATGAGATGGGATCCAGCATTAAGTAGACAGGAAAGTAACATAACAGAATCTTTAACTCAAAGTTCAAAATAAAATTATTATCAAAATACATTTACGTGACCATATACTACCTTGAGATTCATTTTCTTGCGGGCATTTACAGGACAAAGAAATACAATAGAATTTTACGGCGAACTGTACATATGGAGACAAAAACTGACACATAACCAATGTGCAAAAGAAGACAACAGTGCAAATAAAAATAATACTGAGAACATGACGTGTAGAGTCCTTGAAAGTGAGTCTGTTGATTGTAGAATCAGTTTAGAGTTGAGGTGAGTGAAGTTATCTACAATCTGGTGATTGTAGGGTTATACAACCTGAAGGAGATACAGGAGCCTGAAGGCAAACACACAACAATTCAGGAACAGCTTCTTCCACTCTGCCATCTGATTTCTGAATGGACATTGTACCCATGGACACTACCTTATGACTTTTTTAATTTTTGTTTTTGAATTGCTTATTTAATTTAACTATTTAATATATATACAGTACTCACTGTAATTCACATTTTTCTATTATTATGTACTGCATTGTACTGCTGTCACAAAGACAGGAAATGCCAATGATGTTAAACTGATTCTGATAACTGTCTCTGAACCTGATGATGTGGGAACTAAGGCTTCTGTATCTCCTGTGTGAACCCTTAGGCTTCAGGTTTGATTCTGCTTCTCTGGACCAGAATTTTATGAGCAAAGTTATTCCAGCTATCAAGAATGATGCTGACTCTTTGTAATGTTGATTGCAGATGAAACAAGCTACAAAGTTAAATTTGGCTGCTTGGTTTCCCTGCAGTGCAACAGAGACTGCAGTAAAACTTTCAATGCATCTGAAATGCTTTGGCACAACTGAAAGTCAGGAAAATAATTGGTGAGACCGATTGTAAATTGGGGGACCACTTGGTCGAGCACCTCAGCACCATCCGTCACAAGCAGGATTTCCCAGTGGCCAAACATTTTAATTCCCATTCCGACATGTCGATCCATGACCTCCTCTTGTGCCCAGATGAGGCAGCCCTCAGGTTCGGGGAGCAACATCTTATATTATGTCTGGGTCACCTCCAACATAATGGATTGAATATGAATTTCTCCTTCTGCTGAACAAATACCACCCCACCTCCCATTCCCCACTCACTTCTTCTCAGCTGTCTATCACCTCCCTCTGTGTCCCCTCCTCCATCCATTTCTCCTACGGTCCACTCTCCTCTCCTATCAGGTTCCCTCTTCTCCAGTCCTTCACCTTTCCCACCCATCTGGCTTCATCTATCACCTTCTAGCTAACCTCCTTCCCTCCCCTCCTCTTTTTATCCCGGCGTCCTCCCCCTCCTTCTCAGTCCTGATGTAGGGTCTTGGCCTGAAACATTGACTGTTTACTCTTTTCCACAGATGCTGCCCGACCTATTGAGGTTCCTCCAGCATTTTGTGTGTGCTGCAGACTTTCTTCATCTTTGTGAATAATATCTTTGGTTGGCCATATTGAAGCCGCTGCTTTCTATCACGCCACCATTTTGCCATCCCTCTCTCCCCCTCTCCCCCCTCTTCCCCTCTCTCCCCCTCTCTCCCCTCTCCTCTTTGCCCCCTCCCCCTCCCCTCTCCCTCTTTCTCCCTCTCCCCTCTCTCCCTTCCTCCTTCCTTCCCTCCCTCTCATCAACCTATTAATCAGAGAGCTTTGTAAACAGCTTATCACTGTAACACTGGCCTCATGGATGTCTTTCTGATAAATAAACCTAATTTTGTATATGAACATTTGTTCTGGATTCACTCAGTGGAGAGAACTGCCTTCCTCTATCTCCCCTACCATCTCTTTTAATCAATCTAAATACATAGTTCAATTAGATTAAGGCTTCATTTGTTGTTTCCTGGAAAATGCAAACCTATTCTATTCAAGCTTTGCTCTATGTTTCATTACAAAATGTAGTGGATATGACCCAGACCCAGTCCACTGCCATTGAGCACGTCCACATGGAGCATTTGTGCAGGAAAGCAGCATCCATCATCAGGGAGCCCCAATATCCAAGTCATGCTCTCTTCTCACCGTTGCCATCAGGAAGAAGGTACAGGAGCCTCAGGACTCACACCACCAGTTCAGGTACAGTTATTACTCTTGAACCCAAGGGGTAACTTCACTCAACTTCACTTGTCCTGTCACTGAAATGCTCCCACAACTAATGGACTCACTTTCAAGGACTCTTCATCTCATATTCTTGATAGTTATTGCTTATTTATTAATTATTATTCTTATTTCTTACTTTTTGTATTTACAGTTTGGTGTTTTTTGCACACTGGTTGACTGCCCAAGTTTGTGCAGTCTTTCATTGATTCTATTATAGTTGTTATTCTAGTATGGATTTATTGAGTATGCCTGCAGGAAAATGAGTCTCAGGATTGTATATAGTGACATATGTACTTTGATAATAAATTTACTTTGAACTTTGAGGTCCATCTGTTCTCCATACCTATTGGACTTCTAACGCAGAGCTGGACCATATCACTCCTCTGAGACGGAGACTTTCCTTAATACAGTCTCCTCATACCCTTTTAAAGTTTAATTTTGTTCATTCATAAGATATGGTGTTGGTGAGCCATCTTGAATCTTGACTGTTCTTCTGGTAAAGGTACGTCTATGGTGTTGCTCTGTGGGAAGTTTCAAGATTTAGAAGGATCAGCAATATACTTCTAGATGGGGCGGCATGGTAGCGTAGTGGTTAACAGAACACCTTACAGCACAGGTGACCTGTGTTCAATTCTCGCCACTGTCTAAGGAATTTGTACATTCCCCCTGTGACTGTGTGTGTTTCCTCCGGGTGCTCTGGTTTCCTCCCACAGTCCAAAGATGTACCATTTGGTAGGTTAATTGGTCATTGTAAATTGCCCCACGATTAGGCTAGGGTTACATTGGGGGATTGCACACTCCTAAGGGCCAGAAGGGCCTATTCCGTACTATATCTTAATCAATAAATAAATCAGGATAATGTGTGACTTAGGATTTATTAATCACATTATATCAAAACATACAGTGATGTTCCAGAGATGTGCTCGGGCAGTCCATAAGTATTGCCACACATTCTGGCGCCAACGTAACTTGCCCACAATGCACAACGCTGAACAACACGAATAGCATCAATAACAGAACAAATCCTGACAACAACAAAACCTCTCACCCTCCCAGTCCTGGCACGCACATCCCCAACCCTTCCTCTGTCTCTGGGCCTCTAGTCCTTGGCCCTGATCTCTCAAACTCACAGAGGCTGGGCCTTCAACCTCTAATCTCTGGCCCAGACATGGAGTCTCAAACTTGGAAGGAGCTAGTGGTCCCCTGCACCCAATCCCCTCGTCCTTCCTGATGGTAGAGGCTGTGCATTTTGGGAATACTGCCAAGGTCCACTGAGGTTGGGTGGGATGACAACCAGAGGTCGTGGATTAAGGGTGAAAGGTGAAAAGTTTGAGGGAAACATGTAGGGGAACTTCTTCACTCAGAAGGTCGTGAGAGTATGGAACGAGCTGCCAGCACAAGTGGTGGGTGTGATTTTGATTTCAATGCTAAGAGAGGTTTGGATAGGTGCATGGATGGCAGGGTATGAAGGGCTGTAGTCTGGATGCAGGTTAATGGGCCGAAGGGCTTGTTTCTGTGCTGCTCTTTTCTATGACTCTAAGTAGCCTCTGCAAGTAACTGTGGTAAAATAAGCCACCGTGTGCTGTTGGTGGAGGGACAATCATCAGGCTGCTTTGGTCTGGATGGTACTGGGCTTTTGTTTTAGAACATAGAACAGTACAGGCCCTTCAGCCCATCATGTTGTGCTGTCCTTTTAACCCGCTTCAAGATAGATCTAGCCCTTCCCTCTCACATGATCCTCCATTTTTCTATCATCCATGTGCCTATCCAAGAGTCTCTCAAATGCCCCTAATGTATCTGCCTCAACCACCACCCCTGACAGTGCACCCACCCCACTCTGAATTAAAAAAATCCTTCCTCTGACTTCCCCCTAAACATTCCTCCAATCACCTTAAAGTTAAGCCTCCTTGTACTAGCCATTTAAGCCCTGTGAAAAAGCCACTGGCTGTCCATTCTATCTATGCCTCTTATCAACTTGTACACCTCTACCAAGTCACCGCTCATCCTCCTTTTCCCCAAAGAGAAAAGCCCTAGCTGCCCAGCCTATCCTGATAAGTCGTGCTCTCTGATCCAGGCAGTAGCCTGATAAATCTTCTCTGCACCCCCTCTAAATGATCCTCATCCTGTGTGGTTGTGGGGAGAACGTACAAACTCCTTACAGGCAGCGGTGGGACGCGAGCCACTTAGTGCAGGATACCCTGCCTCTCACCAGTTCGTGTAGCCGTGGGTTACAGATGGTCCAGTTAAGTGATGTTGATAGTGACACATCAGCATGGGCCAGAGATCATTACTGGTGTCTTTCTTGCTCTGTGTCACACAGACTATCAATTTCCAGCCAAAAGTTATCAGCGAGCAGATTCAATTCGGTAAGCAAATCAAATGAAGCTAAAATAATTTGCACTCGCCCGGTCGGCCAGATTGTCTAGAAATGTCTAATGTGCATTGCCAGTCAGTCAGTCTTGTTCACAACAGGGTCTGAAAATGGTGCGGCTGCAATGCAGACAGCTATATTTAGCAACATGCAAGCCAGGTACAGCGAGGCTACAGCATAACAGCCTTGGTCGAGACATGCGGTTACCTGGTAGTACACTACTCCACACACTTAGTGATACACAATCACACATTTCCAACCCACTCCCTATAATGTGCACATGCCTTTCTACATAAACTTAATCTAGAATTAATCATAAACACAAGAGATTCTGCAGATGCTGGAAATCCAGAGTAAAACACACACAAAATGCTGGAGGAACTCGGCAGGTCAGCCTGAAACATTGTCTCTTTACTCCTCTCCATAGATGCTGTCTGACCTGCCGAATTCCTTCAGCATTTTGTGCTGCAGCGTAGCGTAGCGGTCAGCGTGACACTAATACTGTTGGGGGCATGGAGTTCAGAGTTCAATTATGATGTATGGAGTTTGCATGTCCTCCCCATGAACGTGTGGGTTTTCTCCGGGTGCTCTAGTTTCCCCCACAGTCCAAAGATGTACTGGTTAGTTACTAGGTTAACCGTGAGTAGGTTAATTAGTGATTGTAAATTATCCTGTGATTAGGCTAGGGTTAAATAGGTGGGTCTCTGGGCAGTGGGATTAAAGGGCCTGACCTGCGCTTTATCACTAAATAAATAATCATCTTTGCATACAAGTCACAAAAGCTCCCATATGTGGTCACACACACACACACACACACACACACACACACACACACACACACACACACACACACACACACACACACACACACACACACACACACACACACACACACACACACACACACACACACACACACACACACACACACACACCTTTTCCCCATTAGTTTTAACTTCACAGCCCTTTTAGGCATCTCAACCAGGATGAGAGGTAAGAAATAGTTGCCACAAGAGGACACATGTTTAAGGTGCTGGGGAGTAGGTACAGAGGAAATGTCAAGGGTAAGTTTTTTGCTTAGAGTGGTGAGTGCGTGTAATGGGCTGCCGGCAATGGTGGTGGAGGCGGATATGATAGGGTCTTTTAAGAGACTTTTAGATAGGTACACTGAGCTTAGAAAAATAGAGGGCTATAGGTAAGCCTAGTAATTTCTAATGTAAGGACATGTTCGGCACAGCTTTGTGGGCCGAAGGGCCTGTATTGTGCTGTAGGTTTTCTGTTTCTATGTTTCTAAAAGCCAAGAATCCTAATTAAAAATAGAAAAAAGTAACTTACACATTCAAAGTGTTATTAAATAATTCAATGTGATTGCTTGTTAATGCAAATGTGTGAAAACAATCTTAGTTTGATTTTAGGATGATCCTCAGGTCAATATAAAAACACACTTCATCCAATGTAATCAAACCTAATAATATTTGTGATAAAAAAGTAGAATTGTACTTTATTTCCAATAATCATAGAATACGGATCTGAGAAAGTAAAATGTTTTAAAGGTAACTATTTCTACTAAACATTGGTGGTTCCGGTAAAATGGTGGTGTGCTCAGATGCAGCAGCTTCTACGGGGCCAACCAAAGGTATTATTCACAAACACAAAGAATTCTGTAGATGCTGGAAATCCAAAACAGCAGGCAAATTACTGGAGGGACTCAGCAGGTCAGGCAGCATCTGTGGAAAAGAATAAACAGTCGATGTTTTGGACTGAGACCCTTCATCGGGACTGGAAAGGAAGGGGGAAGCTGCCTGAATAAAAAAGGTGGTGCAGAGGGAAGGATAGCTAGAAGGTGGGTGGGAAAGGTAAAGGACTGGAGAGGAAGGAATGTGATAGGAGAGGACAGCTCTTTCATCTAAGTGACACTTTTGATTTCACTTTCTTACTTATTGCCCGTTAATCTGCTGGCATTTAGTGCAGCAGTGAAGGTCCTCCATCTCTGTCTGTCCTTGGCCACTCAGATCTTCATTGCTGTTTCTGCAACAGTTTTGTTTGACCAGTCAGCGTTGTTAGCTGTGAGCTGAACACCTGAACACATGCAAGTCTCCAAACGAGGACAAGGTTGTGGTTCCCTTGGAAGTTTTGTTTTCACAGTTTGCTCTATCAGACTGCCGAGATTTACTTCAAGCATCACTACACTGACAAACAGACAGTGCCTTGAGACTTTTATTTTAACCAGTGTATCTACCTGTGGCTTTTTATGCTTTCTTGCCTTCACCAATAAGACCTCATAGGTGCCTTAATACATACACAGAGACACAAGGATTTAATAGAGGAGAAAATCTGATACCAGGAAAAGTGAGGGCAGACTAACTTCAGTCTGATTCGGTTACTGAAAGGTCAAGATTTATTCAAAACGCTAATAAATATCTGACCAGAAAATTCAAGGTAATATCAAATGGCATCTATAAATTTGCTGACAACACAACTACTGTTGGCAGAATTTCAGGTGGTGATGAGAAGGCGTACAGAAGCAAGATATATCAGCTAGTTGAGTGGTGTCACAGCAACAACCATGCACTCAACGTCAGCAAGACCAAAAAACTGACTCTGGATTTCAGAAAAGGTAAGACAAGGGAATACACTCCAGTCCTCATAGAGGGATCAGAATTAGAAAGAGTGAGCAATTTCAAATTCCTGTTTGTCGACATATCAACACAGTTACAAAGAAGGCATGTCAGTGGCTATATTTCATTAGGAGTTTGAGATTTGGTATGTCATCAAAGACACTTGCAAATTTCTACAGATATATTGTGGAGAGCATTCTAACTGGCTGCATCACCGTCTGGTATCGGGGGGGGGGGGGGTGTGGGAGCTACTGCACAGGGTTGAAATAAGCTGCAGAAAATTGTGAATCCATGGGTGCTAGCCTCCCCAGCATCCAGGACATCTTCAAGGAGCGATGCCTCAAAAAGGTGGCATCCATCATTAAGGATCCCCAGCACCCATATCAAGCCCTCTTCTCATTGCTACCATCAGGGAGGGGGTACAGGAGCCTGAAGGCACACACGCAACAATTCAGAAACAATTCCCCTCTGCCATCAAGTTTCTGAATGGACATTAAACCCATGATCACTACCTCATTACTGTTTTTTCATTACTTATTGAATTTAACTTTATATATAGTTCTTCCTGTAATTTAGTTTTTATGATTCTGTGTTGTAATGTACTGCTGCTGCATTAACAACAAATTTCACAACATATACCAGTGATATTAAACCTGATTCTGATCCTGAAGTGGAATTGATTGGAATCCAACAGAACAGATCTATTTATTAATTTTAAAGATCCAGTCAAAACATTTATCCTAATCCCCATGTTAGTGATATTGCAGATTCTGAAATGGAAGCTGAAAATGCTGGAAAGACTATAGCTGAAATATCTAACAGGAACAGAGTTCCTTTTAGGTATTTTATTCCTGATTTTATTCCTGAAATTTGAATGTATTTGAGTGGATTAGAATTTTAATGCAGAAAGCTCAACCTGAATCCAATCTACCTAGGACTCCTCCAGCACTTTTCAGTTTTTCTGTGACTTTCCTTCAAGTTCTGCCTGATTATCTCACCCCTCCAATCACTTCATTTCATTACGTGGATGTAAATCTGACTACAGCCCCAGCACTTGAATCTCCAAAGTCCACTGTGTTCCCTCGTGATCTAAGGCATGAAAATTTGGCATTCAAAGGCTGCAGCCTTTCCGGTGTTGTTCTATGTACGGCCACACTCTGTTATTTATACACCTAATGTTCACTTTATTACGTACAGATGCACACCTGCCTATTAGTGCAAATATCTAATCAACCAATCATGTTGTAGCAACTCAATGCATAAGAGCATGCAGACATGGTCAAGAGGTTCACTTGTTGTTCAGACCAAACATCAGAATGGGGGAAGAAATGTGATCTAAGTGACTTTGACTGTGGAGTGATTGTTGGTGCCAGATGGGGTGGTTTGAGTATCTTGGAAACTGCTAATTTCCTGGGATATCCATGCACAACAGTCTCCAGAGCAGGGATTCCCAATCTAGGGTCCACGGTCCCCTCAGTTAATACTAGTGGTCCATGACATAACAAAGATTGGGAACCCCTGCTGTAGAGTTTACAGAGAATGGAGCAAAAAACAAAACCACATCCAGTGAGCAGCAGTTTCATGGGTAAAAATGCCTCGTTAATGAGAGAGGTCAGAGGAGAATGGCCAGACTGGTTCAAGCTGACAGGAAGGTGACAGTAACTCTAATAACCACGTGTTACCACAGTGGTGTTCTGAAGAGCATTTCTGAATGCACAACATGTTGAACCTTGAAGTGGATGGGCTGCAGCAGCAGAAGACCATGAACATACACTCAGCGGCCACGTTATTAGGTACAGGAGATATCTAATAACAGCAAGGCCACTGACTGTACATTTACATGTACCAGGGATTTGTTGTGGTGTGTTATGGAAATATAATATAGTACCAAAATTGTACTATATAATACTAGATACAACTTAGAGTAATAGTTGATGTATTGCACTGTACTGGTACTGCAAAACAACGAATTTCATGACAGATTTCACCTGATAATAAACCTGATTCCAATCAAATATCAAGGGATCTTACAGCAGGTGGCCCAGTGTCATCTCAACCACCAGAGAGTTTCTGACTACTGAGCGTACATTGTGTTTTATAGGATTGCTTTTATATTTATAATCAATGTGTTTTATTATGCTGCTTTGGATCCAGAGTAGCAATCGTTTCATTCCCCTTTACACTTGCGCACTGGAGAGGTTTAATATTAACTTTAAAAAGGTTCAGGTTTTATTACTCTCTGGGAAGTCCTGCACTAATAAATATCAAGGTCAGAGTTAATAGAGTGTTAAAAATCAAAGCATGAGGTGCTATTATACGAGCTTCTGCAAACTCAGCAGATGAAGTGGCTCAATCACAAACAAGAGAAAATCTGCAGATGCTGGAAATCCAAAGCAACACACACAAAATGCTGGAGGAACTCAGCAGGCCAGGCAGCATCTATGGAAAAGAGTAAACAGTTGATGTTTTGGGCTGAGATAGGTGGTTCTTTCAGTAGAACAGATTTTTGATTCTATTTGGAATAAAGGATGTGCTGACTTTACAGAGGGTTCAAAGGACATTCATGAGAATGATAGGTTATCATATGAGGAGCATTTGGGCCTGTACTCACCGGAATTTAGAAGAACGGGGTGTAATCTCATTGAACTCTGTCGAATGTTGGAAAGCCTAGACCGAGTGGATGTGGAGAGAATGGTTCCTATGGTGGGGTGAGTCAAAGACCACAGGACAAAGCCTCAGAGTAGAGGGGTGTCCGTTTTGAACAGAGATGAGGAGGAAGTTCTTTGGCCGGAAGGTGGTGAATCTGTGGAATTTGTTGCCACAAGCAGTTGTGGAAGCAGGTCATTGGGTGTATTTAAGGCACAGGTTGACAGGTTTTTGATTAGTCAAGGCATGAAAGGTTATGGGGAGAAGGTAGGGGAATAGGGTCGAGAGGAAAAATGGATCAACCATGATGAAATGGCAGAGCAGACTTGATGGGCTGAATGGCCCAATTCTGCTCCTATCTCTTATGGTCTTATGGAATAAGCTAATAGACCATTCATTTTGGATATATGGAGCTCAAGTAGCTTTAATGGGTTACATGGTCAGCTGTAAATCTTGCGTAGTGGCTAGCGAAATGCTTTTTAGGGCTAATGACCAGGGTTCAATTCCCACTGTTGCCTGTAAAGAGTTTGTATGTTCTCCCTGTGACTACGTGAGTTTCCTCCTTGTTTCCATGGCCAAGTCAGCCATGATCTTATTGAATGGTGGGGTAGGCTCGACCGGCTCAATGGCCTACTCCTGCTCTTATTTCTTATGTTCTTGTTCGTGCTCCGGTTTCCTTCCATGTTCCAAAGACATATTGATTAGTAAGAGTTAGTGAGTTGTGGGCATGTTTGTTTGTCTGTGGGGTTGATTGACGAGCCTGGAGGTTAGGTCACAAACGTTTCTTCACCAGTCGGGGTGACATCATCACTGTGCTCGCGTGCATGTTGGTCCGACATTGTTCTGATTACTTGGCTGCCACGCTGGCTGCTAGTCTCCTCTGGGTTCCAGCCAACCAGATAGCTAAGAATGCTGAGCGTACTGAACGGGATAGAATTTATGAACCTATGTGTCTGCAATTTGGAGTTGAGGAATGAGCTGTGGACACCTGAGGAACCAATGCTCACAAAGACTGATAACCAGGGATACAGGCCAGCCGAGATCGCTCAGCTCTCCGGTTGACCGGGACCCAGCAGAGACTAGAGGGCAGCACGACAGCCCCCAGCACATATTAAGACTGTGTTGGTCATTGATGCAAATGATGCATTTCACCATATGTTTTGATGTTTCAATGTACAATTGACAAATACAGCTAACCATAACTTTAAAATTCAGGAGAAACAAGATAAACAAAAACGGTGAGATTTTAGAACCTGCTACCTCAAGGAGAAGCCAACTAAGTACATGTGGGAGGAAGAAACGGGATCTCTTTATAATGTGGGGTAAGGGAGGTAGAGAACGTAAATAACATCATCGACCATTTCCGTCAAATGGTGCATTTTGTTGTGGGTCTGATGCGTTATAAGTAATTCATTGAGTGGTTGATTTCTGTAAAGGCTACTAGAGATAGTGCATCTGTTACTCCCTTAGGTGCCATAAAGGGTGACTGCAAGGGGTCTAGATCACAGTTGTCTAGTCACAATAATGTACCCGCATAACTAAACTGCCTGTGAAGTAGAAACGGGAATACTATTTAAAGCAGAGGTTCCCAACCTGGGGTCCATGGTCCTCTTGCTTAATGGCATTGCTTCATGGCATAAAAAAGATTGGCAATCCCTGATTTAAAGATTGAAAGATATTATAGCAACTGTTGAGCACATCTACATAGCGTGTTGTCACAGGAAATCAGCATCCATCATTGGGGACCGCCACCACCCAGGACATAGTCTCTTCTCATTGCTGCCATCAGGAAGAAGGTACAAGAGCCTCAGGACTCACACGACCATGTTCAGGAACAGTTACTAACCCTCAACCATCAGGCTGTTGAACTAAAGGGGATAACTTCACTCGCCTCATCATTGAATTGTTCCCACAACTAATTGAATCCTTTCGAGGATTCTTCATCTCATGTTCTCATTACTTATTGCTTATTTATTTATATTATTGTTTCCCCTTCTTGTATTTGCATAGTTTGTTGTCCGCTGCACTCTGGTTGAATGCCCTAGTAGGGCAGTTTTTGATTGATTCTGATATGATTATTATTCTGTAGATTTATTGAGAATGCCCACAAGAAAATGAATCACAGAGTTGTATATGGTGACATATATTTACTTTGAAATTAAAATTTACTTTGATCTTTTTTGGAACTTTTTGTTGCTGGGGTTTAAAATGGAGCATTTAGGTAACTGAAGATCATTCATTACTGCTGCATCTTTGTGTTGACAGTGAAAGAAGCCCAGCGTCGAATTGTATGAAATGATCATTCCAAGTTCAGTACAAATGCTGTACCTTGCATAATAATAATGAGGGAAAGCTGTGAATTGCAGCTCAGCAATTGCTCACTCTCAGCATTCAGAATCCAAAACATGTTTATTGATATTAGTCATGAAATTTGTTGTTTTAATCAGGATCAGAATTAGGTTTAATATCACTGGAATATGTTGTGAAATTTCTTGTTTTCTTGTTTTTCCGGCAGCAGTACAACGTAAAATAATAATAAAAATCCCAATTTCTGTCTATATATATATATATATAATAAGCAGTGCAAAAAAAGTTAGTGAGGTAGTGTTCATGGGTTCAATGTCCATTCAGAAATCAGATGGCAGAGGGGAAGAAGCCGTTCCTGAATCATTGAGGGTGTGTCTTCAGGATCCTCCTGTACCTGCTTCCTGTTGAGTAGAGGGTATGGCCTGAGTCCTTAATGATGGATGCCACCTTTTTGAGGCACTGCTCCTTGAAGAAGTGCTATATGCTGGGGGGGCTAGTACCCATGGTGAAGCTGACTGGGTTCACAATCATACCAGATGGTGATGCAGCTAGTTACTATGTTCTTACACAGCATAGCTGTAGAAATTTCTGAGTGTCTTTGCACACAAACTAAATCTCCCCAAACTCCTAATGAAATATAGCTGCTGTCGTGCCTTCTTTGAAGCTGCATTAGTGTATTGGGCCTGGGATAGATCCCCCAAGGTGTTGACACCCAGGAAATTGAAATTGCTCACTCTTTCCACCTCTGATCCCTCTGTGAGTTATAAATAAATAAACAGATAGCTAACTAGATAGTTGGATAGATAGATAGATCATAAATAAATTATAGATAGATTAATATCTATGGAATGTCAGAGAATGAGGAATGATTTGATAGAGATTAAGGAAATGATGAGGAGTACTGTTAAGGTAAATGCAAGCAGGGTTTTTCCACTGAGGATGGGTGTGACTAGACATAGAGATCATAGATTTAGGGTGAAAGGTGAAATATTTAAGGGAAGCCTCTTCACTCAGATGGTGATGTGAGCTGCCATTGGAAGTGGTGAATGTTGGTCTGATTGCCACACTTAAGGCCGTTTTAAGTTTAAGGGAAACCGTAACAACTCACTTTGTTGTCAACCAAACACAGAACATAAAGCACAGTAAAAAACCATCACATTATTACATTACCGTGTCAGACCAGCCTCTTCAATAGAACTGCAACTCAATGTCAGTGGCTGTGAATTATACATGTTCCACCCTTCACGTTGCCCTGCACGATTGATATTGCACACAAACTTGCTCTAAGTGCTTTTAAGATTTTCTGAGGCCTAATGGCAGACAAGGCATTATTAAATTTGGAGGACAGTAGGAGCAATAGTAATAATGTGATCACTCGAGTGGAGGGTAATGTTCTCCTAATGGGTTGTCTGTTGGTGGGTCCTCAGGTGACTGTCGAGGCCAGTCCAAGATCCACATGTTCTAGTGCAGTGTACGTGGTGGGTGTGGTTAGTGTTTGGCTCTTTTGGTTGTTCATTCTCTCCTTTTGCAGCTGCCACTTGTTCCTTGCAGCACAGTGGAGTTCATTCTTATGTAGTGCAGCTCCCTCTTGAACAAATTCTCTCCAGGTTCACCTATCGAGTGCAATGTCTTCCCAGTTTTTAGACGTAATGTTGAATTTCCTCAGCCAGATTTTGATGTTACTTTTACAGCGTTTCCTTTGCCCACCGAACTTGGAAGAAAATTCAGGGGTGATATCAGAAGTGGGTTTTTCTGGACAGAGAGTGTGGGTGCATGGCAGAGGTGTTGGTAAAGACCGATACGGTGGATAGCCACTGGATGGAAGAAAAGTGGAGGGTCATGTGGAGGGATGGTTAGATTGATCTTGGAGTAGGTTAAAAGGTCAGTACAACATTGTGGGCTAAAAGGCCTGTAATGTGCTGTTGTGTTCTATGTTCTATGTTGAATGAGGCCTAGCAGCAGAGCAGTGACCACATACTTAGTCCAGGATTGTGGGAAAAAGATTCATTTTGTTTGTCATGTAATTGTGTTTTCTCAATTATCTTGTCCACTAGTGGCAAAAAGCCTTCCTAAATGTTGAATGGGTCCAATTGAACTCCCAATTTGCTTGTTGTAGCTTACCCTGAAGCTGTAAAGTCAGTGCAGTTATGAATTCTTGGGCTAGGGGTCCTGTCCCTGTCACTATTCATCAATCGACCTTGACAAGTTTATATGGTGAAGGCAGTCCAGGAATACAAGAAGGCCATAGGGGTGAAATTTGTTATGTATAAGTTCAGTAGTTTGTAGAGTGAAGGCAGTCCAGGATACAATGAGGCTACAGGGATGATATTTATTATGTATAAGTTCAGTAAAGTCCTGCAGGGCCCCGTAGGTCCAAGAATTGGTTCTACACTGGTTGCCGATCAAAGAGGATTCCCACATATCCTTACTGATGATCTTATTGAACAAGAGAAGGGACAGTATCTGTTAGTCTGTTAACATGATCTTACTCATTGCTGTAGCTCTGCAGTCTACTTGAGAGGACCATTTGTATTCGATTCCAGATTCTGTACTATAAAAAGCATCCACACCAGATGCTGGTGCTCTTCATAATGATAGACAGAATAATACTGAGACATCAGGCATCAGGTGAATCTGAGGTCAGAGTCATTGTTAAATAAATACAATAGAACACGGAATATGGGACAGTGCACAGAGTACAGGCTTTTCAGCCCACGATGTTGTGCCAACCTTTTAACCTACCCCAGGATCAATCTAACACTTCCCTCCCACATAACCCTCCAATTTTTGTTCATCCATGGCCCATCTAAGAGTCTCTTAAATGTCCTAATGTATCTACCTCTGCCACCATCTCTGACCACATGTTCCACACACCCACCACTTCCTGTGTAAAAAAAAAAGCACCTTTAACATTGCTGCTGTTTTCCTCCAGTCACCTTGTATTCACCATTTACAGTACTGTGCCGAAGTTGTAGGCAAATACATACAAACCTAGGGTGGCTACGACTTTATGTGGGAGGTAAGTGTTAGATTGATCAATTTAACACTAGCCTAATCACACGACAATTTACAATTAACCTTCTTATCTTTATGTCTTTGGATTGTGGGAGGAAACCAGAGCACTCAGAGGAAACCCTTGCAGTCACAGGGAGAACATCTTCTTCTTCAGCTGTCTATCGATTTTCGATGATGACTGAGGCCTGGGCAGGGTTGTATGGAAGACCTGTAGTTGCCTATGCTGCAGGTCTCCCCTCTCCATGCCACAAATGTTGTCCAAGGGAAGGGCATTAGGACCCATACAGCTTGGCACCGGTGTCGTCGCAGAGCAAAGTGTGGTTAAGTGCCTTGGTCAAGGACACAACACGTTGCCTCGGCTGAGGCTCGAACTACAGACCTTCAGATCACTAGACCAACGCCTCATCCACTTGGCCACGCGCCACACATGGGAGAACATACAAACTTACAGACAGCAGCAGAAATTGAATCCCAGTCTCTGGTGCTGCAAAGTGTTGTGCTAACCACTACACTACCATATTGTCTCTTTTGATAACATGGAGGATCATAGACACCCTCTGTAAATGCAGTTCAAATCTTACAGACCTTATTTGTTATGTTTTGTAACTTCAAGACATTAAACTAATTAAAAGGAAGTCCGAAATGCGGGTCTAACTTTGAGTTTAAGTGAGGTGCACATGTATCATGTGCAGGTGTGATGATGTGTGCAATTCATGTATTTATACACATAACCCATAACGAATTATTTAAATGAACAAGAATGGTTAATCAAACTCTATTTTTATATATACACACCACATACACATTATTATATATATACACATACATATATAAAATCTTGTATGTATATATAAGATTGCTCAAATATTATTGAAATGTTAAATACACAACATTATTGTTCAATATTCCTTGAATTTACTGCTCTTCATTTAATGGTATAACTCTTGTTTAATCATTGTTATCATAGACTGTACGGTAGTGTAGCAGTTGGCACAATCCCTTTCCAGCACCAGGGATCATTGATCGGGTTTCGATTCCTGCTGCTGTATGTAAGGGGTTCGTGTGTTCTCCCTGAGACTGGTGGGTTTCTCTGGGTGCTCATTCTAAGCTATTGCTCTTTTCATAAATATTTGTTCAGTGGTATAACATCCAAGCCTAAATTCAATGGAAGAATCCAGAACCTTGCCAAAACGCTAAACCTGACTCTCAAACAATCAATGGGAAGACCCATTTTGCCTCTGTCCAGGCCTTGATAGAGTGGATGTTCCCTATGCTAGGATCAGAGGGCACATCCATTTAGAACAGAGATGAGGAGGAATTTCTTTAGCCAGGGAGCGGTGAGTCTGTGGAGTTCATCGTCAAAGGCGGCTGCAGAAGCCAAGTCATTGGGTATATTTAATGCAGAGGTTGATAGTTTCTCGATTAGTCAGAATATGAAAGGATATGGGAGAAGGCATGAGATTGGGGCTGAGAGGGAAATGGACTAAATGGCATATTAAACCCAATGGGCCAAATGGTCTAATTCTGCTCTTATACCTTATAGTTATTTAGGTTTGGGGTTGTTCCTTACTTCACAGACAAGTTATTTCATATCTTAAATCTGCACTTGAGCCATATCATAATCACAACAACAGTTAAGGTGAAACGCAAGACAGGGAGAACATATTTTTGTAGTTTGCTTTATTAGGCATCAGAAGGTTAGAGGATTTTTTTTTTCATTGCAACAGGGTAAAACCATACAGATTTGAATAAAATTTTTGCATTTAGACATTTCCAATGGCTGATTCATTCTCACATTTAACATGACTGTTATAAGCAAGCTGCAAGTCCATGGAGATGGTTTTTATACCTGTTTCCTTTCACAGCTTCAGGCAATTCCTCTGCAAGAAAGTTCACTGTTGTTCTTCACACAAGCTATAAATTGCATCCTGCATTACAGTCTCTAAGGATTATTACAAGTTCATAACTTTGTTTCTCACTTCCCTTTCCAGCATAATGACTCCTTGACGTTTTATACTTTTAAATATACTCTCTACACCACCACCCACCCGTTCGTTATTTTTGGGTTGGTTTGCAATTTGTCTCCCCACTACATTAATTTAACTTTATATTATGTAGTAATAAGTTGATTAAAAATGCTTAAAATATGAAAACATTTTTTCTACAACTCGTTCTCAATATTAATGATTATTAATATTCATTAGTATTTGCACAGTTAGTCTTCTTTTGCGAATTGGTTGTTTGTATGCCTTTGTTTGTGTGTAATTTTTCATTGATTCCATTGTATTTCTTTGTACCTGCTGTGAATGGTTGTGGGAAAATGAATGTCCAGGTAGGATATGGTGACATGCATACTTTGATAATAAATTTACTTTGAACTTTGAACGATGTTTTTCTTTAGACCAGGAAGATGAATGAAAAAGAAAATCCTGGTAAAATCTGGTATTATTCAAAGAAGGTTTTGCCAACAAGAAGACTAAAGAGGAGGGTCAATAAGGCAGGCTCAAGAGAACAGCATATTTGGCTCCTTTACAGGCTCTGAATTTGTGATCAGGAATTTTGAGGTGCTATATACATTCTGACGTGTTTTCCGGAGGAATCGTAGCAGCAATACTTTTCAATAGGCTATCCAGAGTACACCTAGGTTAATGAAGCAATGGTATTGCTTGGAGAACATCACACAGATGGACTTCCTGTGAATTACACTTCAACAGCAGAAAATAAGACTCCTAATAAGCCAATTAGATGCCCCTTCAGTCTGTCTCATATTCATGAAACTCCTCATTTCCCAATTTCCCTCGGGATCAATAATGTCTGTCTGTCTGTTTGAAACATTGTGATTGATAGTTTGTATTTAAGGTGATATATATTAAAATAGGGCAATTCTAAAATTAAGTTTTAAAATGACGCAAATCACTGACCCCATTCCGCGAGCCTCAGGATTGAGGGATGTCCGTTTAGAGCAGAGATAAGGGAAAATTTCTCTAGCCAAAGGGTGGTGAATCTGTGGAATGCTTTGCCACAGCCAGCTGTGCAGGCCAAGTCATTGGGTACATTGAAGGTGGAGGCTAATAGGTTCTTGGTTAATTAGGGCATTGAAGTTACGGGGAGAATGCAGAAGAATGGGATAATAAATCAGCCATAATGCAATGATGGAGCAGTCTCAATGGGCCAAATAGCCTAATACTGCTCCTGCCTTATGATCTCAATACAATTTCCATTCCATTCCTCATCCCACCTGCAATAGTCCAAAAGCAAACTTGTACTTCTGTAATATTACATACCGTTGCCATGCCAAACCCTGGAATTCATTTTCCCTTTGCCTCTCTGTGTTTGTTGTTCCTCTCCGCACTTTTTGGTACATTGGGTGGCAACCTTGCCCTTTCTTTGGCATTTGTCTGTTTTTTTTATGAGACTGCGTTGCTACCTCAATGCTCAACCCAGCAGGGATGGAAAGTGTGCAAGGAGCCGGCTGAATTCGAACCCGGGCCACTCACCTAGAAGTCTGGTGCAGATGCCACTACACCACCGGATGGCTATCTGTGTTTCTCCCCTTCCATTATGGGCTTTAAAACCAACTTAAAACAGATGGAGTCCCCGGCTGTGTCCTCAGATCCTGGTGGACCAGCTGATGGAAGTATTCACAGACACCTTTAACCTTTTCCTACTCCTGTCTGTGTTTCCGACCCCCCTTACGAAGACCACTATTCTGTCAAAGCAGAATAAGGTAACCTGATAACCACCGCCCAGTGGGTTGGACATCTTCCATCATGAGGTCCTTCAAGAGGCTGGTCATGGCACAGGTCACCTTCAGCCTCCCAGACGACCTCAACCCACTGCTGAACACGTGAACACCATCTCCCTAGCCCTACTCTGATCTCTCAAATATCTCAATAACAAAGACACCCATGTGAGATTCATTTTTATCGACTATAGCTCTGCCCTCAACACAACTCCAAACAAGGTCATCTCAAAACTCAGATCTAGGACTCTGTATCCTTCCTCTGCAAATGGATCCTTGACTCCACAACTATTCTCAACACCACTGCCCCACAGGAATGTATCTTCAGCCCCTTATTAACCATGCACTCAAGACTGCATGGCTGGGTTCTGCTCTAAGTCCAGATACAAATTTGCAGGTGACACCACCATAGTTGGCATATCTCAAACCGTGAAGAGACGGAGTACAGGAGGAAGATGGAAAGCCTAGTGGCATGATGTCAAGACAACACCGTTTCCATCAATATCCACAAAATAAATGAAGGAGCCGGTCAATGACTTCAGGAAACTGGATGCAGTGCACACCCCTGTTAGAATCAGTGAGCTGTGAGGTGCAGATGGATGAGAGCTTTGAGTTCCTGGGTTTAAGTATTGTGAATAATTTGTCCTGGACCAGCCATGTAGATGTTACAGCCAAGCAAGGCACACCAGCATCCTCAAAAGGCTAAAGAAATGTGGCCTGTCCCCAGTGACTCTAACCATTTTTTACTGATGCACGATGAAAAAACATTCCACCCAGATGCATCACAGCTTAAGATGGCTATTGCTATGTGCAAGACCACAAGAAATTGCAGAGAGTGCATTCAAGATGGCAGCACGTATAGTTGTAGTGGCTTACAGCTCTCCAGTCCAACCAAACTTTGCAATCTTGTCTTGAGCAATGCAATAAAGTTTTATTCTATTCTAGAGTTGTGAACACAGCCCAGTTCATCATGGAAACCAGACCCCTCTCCATTGACGCCGTCTGCACTTCCTGCTGCATCAGTAAAGCAGACAAGGACCCCTCTCCCGCCAGTCCGAAGATAAAAAATGCCTGAAAGCACATACAAAAGCCTCTGCTTGGAGGCACATACTACCAGGCTGAAGGAAAGCTTTATCTTTCCAACCCGCCTGGCTCTGGGTTCCCTCCTCCTTCCCTTTCTCCTATGGTCCACTCTCCTCTCCTATCAGATTCCTTCCTCTCCAGCCCTTCATTTTTCTAACTTACCTGCTTCACCTATCACCTTCTAGCTATCCTTCCCCCACCTTTTAATTTTGACGTCTTTTCCCCTTCCTTTCCAGTCCTGATAAAGGCCCTCAGCCTGAAGCGTCGACTGTTTATTCCTCTCCATAGACGCTGCCTGACCTGCTGAGTTCCTCCAGCATTTTGTGTGTGTGTGTGTGTTTCTTTGGATTTACAGCATCCGCAGACTTCCTCATGTTTAAGCTTTCTATCCTGCTGTTATCAGACTCTTCAATGAACTCTGTATCCAGGAATAGAAAGAACTCTGAACTCCCATTCTACCTCACTGCGGCCCTTGAAATTCATCTGCCTACTAGGATTACACTTTCTCTGTAAAATTGTATTCCGCATTCTGTTTTCCTTTGTATGACTTTGATGTAGTCATGTATGAGGTGTTTGTCTGGATGGCACACAAACAGAAGTTTTCCCACTGTACGTCAGTACGTGTGACAGTAATAAACCAGCACCAGCTCTGTCTTCAGCCCCTATGTTCTTCTTAAACTTGTCACCACTGCTGGGACATAGGGCGCTGACAGCAGCTTGCCAGATTCCTCTGTCCTGGGCCAGTCTTTCATGTCCAGGTGTAGCTCATCTATACATCTTCTAGGTGAAGATACTTCCTCTCCCAGGGATGAGGGCTTTGGAGCTGCTGTTGGCAATTCTGTAGCTCTGGGCTTTTATGGGATGCATTTGCTAGCCCCATGCCCAACCCTCCTCTTTTTGCTGCTGGACTTCCAACCAGAGATCCACTGCGTTCTGCTGACCTTTTATCCTATCTATCTCCAAGAGGACCACAACTTTGTCGAGGGGTTTGGATGCTTGCCTGCCCCAATGACATGGAGAGCTATGTCAGCTGAGTCAGGGCCTTGTGCTTTGGCTCTTGGTAGGGTCACCCATGCCAAACAGGTCAAAGGGTAGAGGCCAGACTGACACAAGTCCACCAATCCTCCAGGTTTGGGGGTTCAGCTCAGGAGTTTGACCCTCACTGGTCAAAAAAAAAATTGTTATGGAACTAGCAATGAAAAATCCTTGGAGCTTCATGGCTGCCCTAAATACCAATGGCATAACAGGCAGTAACTACTACCAGCACTGTGACTTAGCTTTTAGTAATTTTTCCCTATTATTATCTCTTTGTGTGGCTCAACATTGACTTTCTGTTGATTCACAGTGACGTGTGACGCCCGTTCATGTTGAAGCTGCTATGCAAATGGAAACTATCGAAGAACATTTGAGAGTCACGAGAGAATCTGCAGATGCAGGAAATCCTGAGCAACACACAAAAACACTGGAGGAGCTCAGCAGGTCAGGCAGCGTCAATGGAGGGGAATAAACAGTCAATGTTTCAGGCCGATGCTCTTCATCAGGATTGGAGAGGTAGGGGGAGAAGAAGACTGAAGAAGCTGGGGCAAGGGGAGGAGTAGAAACTGGTAGGTGATAGGTGAGACCAGGTGAGGGACTGGGTGGATGAAGTGGAAGAGGTAAAAGGAGGAATCTGATGGGAGAGGACAATGGTCAGTGGACCATGGGCGAAAGAGAAGGAGATGAATGCTGCCTGACCTGCTGAGTTCTCCTAGCATTTTTTGTGTGTTAGAGAACATTGGTTGCATTTCAAACATGACGGACGACAATACTCTGATCAGATAATCAGGTTTAAAATGGAAGCATACAAGATGATGTTCTCAGTGCTCCAATGGCCAGTGCATCTCCATCACAGCTCAGCCACCCACAGCTTGTCTGAGGGTATGCGATCAACTGGAAATGTTCGGATTTAATACAAATCTAGGTTGGGCTGTGCTTTAGATGGATGGTTTGACAAAAGATTGCAGAAAAGGCCTAGGCACGGCTGTACATTGTGTTGGAATAGGGCTGGATTCAAAGGCCTGCCCAATTGCACATTGAGGATGAACATGCATGTAATGTGCATCAATTTAAAATGTCCTTCCCAGAGCTGTCAGGTCTAAACTCCTAAACACACCTGTGAGACAGGCTACAGTGTCTGATGACAATTCTGTGAAGTGCCATGAGAATTCTGTATTTAAGGCAAATATTGTACTGTGGGAATAAGTGAATGACCTGAGTGAGGAAATGGGAACAGGAAAAGGAAAATTAAATTTCCTTCTAATGCAGAACAGTCACTGGCTCTTTCTAAATACCAATCCATATTTTAAAAACATTTACATAAAATAATATTGTAAATACTATATGTAATAAATTAAGGATCAAGGTTACTGACATAGTTCTAAGCATTGACAATAACCTTCAGGATATTACTGTTGATGATAAAATTATAAATATATAATAATCTAAAAACAACACATCTGATTTGAGAGTTAACCAGAACAAATATAAAATAATTTCAATTAATTAGAGCTAACTATACCTTTGTATATGCTGAGCTTTATAGATAGACTATAATAGGAGGATTGTGTTGTAATAATCCTGACTGTCTCCTGTAAGCAGACTGCAAAATATCCTTTCTGTTAGCTAGAAACTATGTACTTGTTCTTGGTCTGGGGTGAGGTGAGGGGAGAGGTGTGAAGAGGTTGGAAGGGAACAGCTGATTCTTAATTCTTGCTCTGCATTTTTCCTGCCTTCTCATCCTCTGCAGTCTTGTCCTTCTCCGCGGCTGGTGTTTTCTCCATGCCGTCCCCTCCCGTGCTTCTCCTGAAGCCGCCGCCAGCAGTGAAGGACTTTGTCTCAGAGAAGATGGAGGTAAAGGTGGGGATCATGAACGCGGGAGTACTGCTACCTACTGTGTTCAGCCGAGTCTCCTCTCCTTCCAGCAGTTTCCTTGAAAAGATTCAAAATATTACGTTATTAAAGTAGCATTTTTTTAAACACGAAGTGGGTACATGGAACACGTTAGCAGCAGTGGTGGTAATAGTAGAAAGGGGCATTTAAGGGACTGTTAGACAGGCACATTTAGTCATTCGTATGTGATTGATTGATTTTATTGTATTTTTTTCCCTGTGAATGCCTGCAAGAAAATGAATCTCAATGGTAAATGGTGATATACGTACTTTGATAATAAAAGTACTTTGAAGTTTGAACATGGATGATAGAGAAATGGAAGGCTATGTGGGAGGGAGGGGTTCTATTGATCTTAGAGTGGGTTAAAGGTTGGCAAAACATTGTGGGCCAAAGGGTCTTACTAGGCCTATGTTCTATGTTACTGAGTTCTGTGTTCTATTCTGGTTTTTGTATGGGTTTGGGGGTAGAAGATTAATTTTATTTTTTTCTGATACATAGGCTAGCAAAAACAGCACTTTCAGATCCATTTTGTAATTCAAATTCTGTATGGGAACTTGAATATTTGGTTAAGTCTATTTTTATAATGTAATTTCACATAAAACACTTTTCATTAATCTAAGCATTTAAATAAATAAATTCAACCAAATTTCAAGTCTCACCCACTTCCTCCTATCACCCACCTGCCTTTCTCCAAGCTCCACACCACCCCTCACCTACCTGGCTTTTTCTCCTGCTCCTACTGCACGGGAGGAAAGTGCTGAGAGCTGTGCACTTTGTCAGCTCCATCATGGGCACAAGCCTCCACAGTATCCAGGACATCTTCAAGGAGCGATGCCTCAGAAAGGTCATTAAGGACCCCCATCACTCAGATCATGCCTTGTTCTCATTGTCACCATCAGGGAGGACTGAAGGCACACACTCAGCGATTCAGGAACAGCTTCTTCCCCTCTGTCATTCGATTTCTAAATGGATACTGAGCCCATGAACATTACCTCACTATGTTTTTATTTCTATTTTTTGTACTACTTATTTAACTATAGTAATTCACGTTTTTTCTCTCCATTATAATGTACTGTTTTCCTCTCCACTGTACGCTGCCACAAATTTCACAACGTGTGCCGCTGATGTTAAATCCGATTTTGATTCCTCACCACTTCTCAGTTCACCTATCATGTAATGCCCCCGACTCACCCCCACCACCTCTGCTCCTTATAGTGGCCATCTTTGCTCTTCAATCTCAATGTTGATGCAGGGCCTTGACCTGAAATATCAGCAATTCCCTTCTCCCTACAGATATTGCTCGACCTGCCAAGTTCCTCCGACTGTTTGATTTTAGCACAAAGTATGTTTCTTGTCTACCAACAACTATTAAACTTACTACAATGAATATTAAGAAGCACTGAGCAAATTATTTCACTGATCGTGTTGTAGAACTGACAGGCTCTACAACAACATTCATTGTTCTTGATGATAAATTTGAAATATTCTTTTCAGATTTGATCAAATTAATTGTAAACATTAATGAATATTGACTTATCACCTCCAGAAGTTTTCAAATATTCTATTAAAAACCATAAGAGACAGGAGCAGAAGTAGGCCATTCAGCCCATTGAATCTGCTCTGCGATTCTATCATGGCTGATTTACTATCCCCCTCAACCCCCCCCCCTTGCCTCCTCCCTGTACCTTTGACATCCATACTAATCAAGACCCTGCCAGCCTCTGCTTTAAATATACCCAATAACTTAGTCTCCATATCCATCTATGGCATTGAATTCCACAGATTCACCACCCTCTGGCTAAAGAAATACCTTCATCCCTTTCTAAAGGGACATTCTTGTCCATGGATGGGTATGCTTGGATTTGCTACACAAGCTTTCAGTAAATGCTTCTGTGAGAGTTGGCAGGCTGAGCTAATTAGCACACCAGGACATTGTTACAAAGTAGACGTTTACCTATATGCAGCTATTTCAATGTCCAGGGCCATTTTGACATTGAGCAAGTCTTGGTACTCTCTCAGGTGCTGAGACATTTCACTCTTAGTGGATTGCAAAGCATTTTCAAGTTGATTGATGGTCTCCTGTTGAAGTTAAAAGAAGTACAATCAGGTTTTTAGTTTAGCAGTTTTTGTCTTCTACACCTGCTAGTAAATTGGAGATAATTGTATAGGCCATCACCATATGGCTAAGGACCCATCTTTTATTGAGATGAACTTCTAGTCAAAATATTTTAGTAAAAGCTTTAAGATTTTTTAAGTATACAAAGGGTGAAAGAAAGTTGAGGTTAGATATAGGATCAATAGAAAATGTCGTTGGAGATTTGGAACTTGGGAGTCCTTGTGCAGGATACCCTAAAGGTTAACCTCCAGGTTGAGTTGGTGGTGAAGATGTCGAATGGATTGTTGGCATTCATTTCTACAGGTATAGAATATAAGAGCAGGGATGTGATGTTGAGGCTCTATAAAGCACTCGTGAGACCACACTTGGAGTATTGTGTGCAGTTTTGGGCTCCTTATTTTAGAAATGATTTACTGACATTGGAGAGGATTCAGAGAAGAGTAACGAGAATGATTCCAGGAATGAAAGGGTTACCGTATGAAGAACGTCTGGAAGCTCTTGGGCTGTATTCCCTGGAGTTCAGGAGAATGAGGGGGGACCTCATAGAAACATTCTGAATGTTAAAAGGCCTGAACAGAATAGATATGGCAAAGTTATTTCCCATGTTAGGGGAGTCTAGGACAGGAGGGCATGACTTCAGAATTGAAAGACATCCATTTAGAACAGAGATGTGGAGAAATTACTTTAGTCAGAGGGTGTTAATCTGTGGTATTTGTTGCCATGAGTGGCTGTGGAGGCCAAGTCATTGGCTGTATTTAAGGCAGAGATAGATAGGTTCTTGATTAGCCAGGGCATCAAAGGGTATGGGGAGAGGCAGGGGAATGAGGATGACTGGAAGAATTGGATCAGCCCATGATTGAATGGCGGAGCAGACTTGACGGGCCGAATGGTCTACTTCTGATACTATATCTTATGATCTTAAAATATACAATCTTGACAGAGATTCATTCTTAACTAAATACAAGCATTAAAAGATTCTATATCTGTCACATCTAAACATTGAAAAATCATTTGGGTCAATGACCAACAGAGTACAAAGATGTGCTGGGCAACCTGCAAATATCGCCATGCTTCCGGCACCAGCAAAGCATGCCCACAAGTTACTAATCCTAACCCATACATCTTTGGAATGTGGGAGGAAACCCATGTGATCACGGGGACAGCGTACAAACCCCTTACAGGATGTGATGGGAATTGAATCACAGTCATTGATTGCTGTAAAGAGTTGCGCTAACCACTACACTATCGTGCTGCCCTCTCTATTTTGCTCAAATTATCAATATTTAGCAAAGAAATGTTCAGCGCAATCACACTATGGTGCATTTGACAATTGTTCCATCCTTCCTCAAATAATTTTCTCAAAATAATTTCCATTCGTGATATCCTTACCCACATTGTGAGCACTTACCAATTCAAAGTTCAAAATAAAATTTATTATCAAAGTACATACATGTCACCAGCTACAACCCTGAAATTCATTTTCTTGTGGGTATACTCAGCAAAATAGTAACTCTAACATGATCAATGAAAGATCAACCAGAGTGCAGAAGACAAAAAACTGTACAAATGCAAATATAAATAAATAAATAAATAAATAGCAATAAATAACCAGAACATGAGATAACAAGACAAAGAATCCTTAAAGTGAGATCATTGGTTCGGCCACTACAACTATACCAATACAAAGACTGATATCAGATTTGTAACCTCGATTTACCAGTGACTAGGTGATCCAAATCCTTTCAAATGTACAATGTAATGGACATCGAGAACTGAGCAGAAGTCTTAGACACACATATATAGCTAGGCTATTTAGACTTTTGCACAGTACCGTAGCAATTTTATGTATTGTGCTGTTCTGCTGCCGCAAAACAAAAACGAATTTCATGACATATGTGAGTGATGTTAAACCGGATTCTGATCTGGGTCTCTATTGTGGACTGAGGGTGGGAAGGGGGCAGGGAGCGGGGAATCATGGTTGGGAAAAGGGGAGGGGAGAGGGAGGGAGCGGGAAGCACCAGAGAGACATTCTGTAAGAACAATAAACCAATTGTTTGGAATCAAATGACCTTGCCTGGTGTCTCAGGGCTGGCTGTGTCTGCGTCCACACCAACCCTCGCCCCAGCACTTCTTCTCTACCACTTATCGCACACCCCTCCCACGATCTTTCACCCTCATCATTCCTAACATCCTTTGCTCCAGTCAGATTTGCTGTCTGCTCCATATTAACAAATACAGTACTGTGTAAAAACCTTAGGCACCCTAACCATTCACACGTGCCTAAGACTTTTGCACAGTGCTGTGAAAACTTAGCTTAAATTGAATTATGTAGCGTAGTGGTAAGCAAAACGCTACCACAGCCCAGCAACCTGGATTCAGTTCCGCCGCTGTCTATAAGGAGTTTGACCGTGACCAGGCATGGGTTTCCTCCGAGTGCTCTGGTTTCCTCCCACATTCCAAAGATACATGGGTTAGTAGGTTAATTGGTCACATGAGTGTAATTGGGCAGTGCAGGCTTGTTTGACATTCCCTTCCTTCCTGCCTGTTTCGCCACTGGTGTTTAGGGCAGCAACGAAGGTCCTGCATCTCTGATGGCGCTCATGGCTTCCTTCATCGTGTCAGTAGGTTTCCACCGCTGTCAGTCTGGCGAGTCCTGGGTGGAGACTCAGGAATACTATTGCACTCAGATGTAGGAGGGTTCTTCATTGCTGTTTCCACAACAATTTTGTGTGACCAGTCAGGGTTGTTATCCCTGAGCTGAACCCCTGAACCTGGAGTACCAGTGGATCACTCTTAGTCTAGACTCTACCCTTTAACCTGTATGGCATTGGTGACCCTACCAACAGCCAAAGCATAAAGCCCTGACTCCAGCCAACGTAGCTGTACGGGTCATTGAAGCATTGTGTGTGCACTGCATACACAAAGTGTTCAACTTGGTACTTACACCCGTACGTATGGTGTTTACTCCAGTAAAACAAAAACCTGCAAATAGAGCTGATATGCCATTTTAAATGCTTAAATTCCAAATTTAGGTGGATCATTGATACATTATGGAATGAACAAGGCCTGCACTTACTGGAACAGTGTACTTTAACTGCACTGCAGCCTGTGATAAACAGTAACCATAAAGCCCCAGAGGAGATATTGGGACATTATTTTAAGAAATAAGACCACATGACCAAAAGATACAGGAGAAGAATTAGGCCATTTGGCCCATCGAGTCTGCACCGCCATTCGATCATGGCTGATCCTTTTCCCTCTCAGCCCCAATCTCTTGTCTTCTCCCCATAACCTTTCATGCCCTGATTAATCAAGAACCTATCCTCTACCTTAAATATACTCAGTAACTTGGCCTCTACAGCCATCTGTGGCAATGAATTCCACAGATTCATCATTCTTTGGTTAAAGAAATTCTTCCTAATTTCTGTTCTAAACGTATGTCCCTCTATTCTCAGGTTGTGCCCTCTGGTCCTAGACTCCCCACCATAGCGAATATCCTCTCCACATCCACTCTGTCGAAGCCTTTCAACGTTCAGTGAGATCCCCCTCCTCATTCTTCTGAATTCCAGTGAGAACGGGCCCAGAGTCTGCCCTCAGAGGACATCACGGCACTTGTTAGGGCTTTGCTCTTTGGAACAAAGGGGGATTAGAGGTGACTTGGTCAAAGTGCACAAGGGGCATGGATAAAGTGGGTAGCTAGCGCCTTTTTCACAGGGCAGTAAGGGCTGATACAAAAGGGCATCATTTTGATTGGACGGAAGCATAGGTGCATGTCAAAAAGAGTGGTGGGTGCATGGAACGTGTTACGGGGGGGGGGGGGGGGGGGGAGGGGATGGTAGAGGAAAATACAGCCGAGATATTTAAGAGACTCTTAGATAGGTACATGGATGATAAAAAAAAATTGAAGTTTTTGTGAGATGGAAGGTTATGTGAGAGAGAAGGGTTAGAATGATCTTGGAGTAGGTTAAATAAAGGGCTAGTACAACACTGTGGGCTGAAGGGCCTGTACTGTTCTATATTTAAAAGGCGTCTAGTGCATTGAGCGCTCTGGAAAGTGAAGGGAGACGGTCATGTGCCATAGCCTCCGGAAACGAGGAGAGGGATGATCTATAGGGTTTATAGGGATAGAACTGTGTCGGGGTCATTTTCATGTGAGACACTGAGGGAAGTGTTGCATTTGGCTGGATGAATATTGAGTGGCTACCTGCATGTTATTGATCTCCTCGTTGTGTCTCTCCTCCATCTCCACCATTTGCTTCTCGAGAGATTCATTGGTGCTTCTGACGGCCTCAATTTCAATGTTTCTGGACTGCAGCTGGCGCCGGTACTCTGAAATCTCCTCCTTGGCCGCTCGGGCAGCCTCGTTACCGCGCGCTGCGCTCTCCGTGAAGTTGGCGAACTTTGACTTGTACCATTCTTCCGCCGCCTGTTGGTTCTTCAACGCTATCATCTCATACTGGGATCGGATTTCCTTCAGAGCGGCCGTCAGATCCGGCTTGCTCACGTCGACCTCCACCGACACCTAGCAGGAGGCAAGATCATTAATAAGGTCAGAGCACCAAGTCGCAGGACTTTGATACACAAATCACTAGACCATTTTAACAATGGTGATACACTACTGTGTAAATGTATAGCTAGGGCGCCGAAGACTTTTGCACTGTACTGCTGCCACAAAATAAAAACAAATTTCATGACATATGATAAACCTGATTCTGATATGGGTCTCTTTTGTGGACTGAGAGTGGGAAATGGGACAGGGGGAGCGGAATCATGGTTGGGAAAAGGGGAGGGCGAGAGAGGGAGTGGGAAGCACCAGAGAGACGTTTTGTAATGGTCAATAAACCAAGTGACCTTACCTGGTGTCTCAGGGCAGGGTGTGTCTGCACCCAAGCCAACCCCTCCCCCTCCCGCCCGCCCCTGGTACCTGTCCGAGATCCCTTCCGCAGAATTCCGCCCTCGCCATTCCCAGTATCCTTCGCACCCGCAAGATTTACAAACGCGCTCTCTGCTTCACGTTGACGATAGTCCTGTGCAAAAGTCTTGGGCACCCTGGCTATATACATGTACCCAAGACCTTTATACAGTACTGTGGGGTCCACTGGACGAGTGTGTTTTGCCTGGTCTGCGTCGATTTTACCTGGAGTATGAAATGTACGGCTGTTTGCACACCCAGATCCAAGTTAAAACCAGGACTAAAGTACCAGGATGAGATCGCATGGCCCTAATCACTGACTGTAAACACTTCGAATAATGTTAAATTGCAGTATTCTAATGTTGTGAAATGTTCCAACGTGACAGAGGTGGGCAAGGCGATCGAGTAGACAGCCAGAGGATTTCACCACCCCCACTTACCCCCCGGACGGAAATAAGGGGCATAATTTTAATGTGACTGGAGGAAAGTATAGGGGGGAATCAGAAGTAAGGTTGTTTTTTCACTCAGAGTGCGGTGGGCGCACGGAACACACTGCCTGAGGTGCTGGTAGAGGCAGACACGTTAGGGACATTCAAGAGACTCTTAGGCAAATGGATGAAAGTAAAATTGAGGGCTGAGTGGAAGGGAGGGGTTAGATTGATCTTATAGTAGGTTAAATGATTGGCGCAACGGTGTGTGCCGAGGGTTCGAATTACAAACGGATGATAAATCAAGATTTCTTCTGACGTTGCAGGAGGAATATTGATCAAAATTCCAAATAATGCTCCTGGATGATACCATGTTTGTTTTAAACCATTAACCCTTTGCACCAGAGAGTCCAGGTAGGAACTTGGTTTCCCATCGCAAATCAAGGACATTGCCCGTGCCCTAAAAGACGAGGTAGCCCCACCATAGCCTGCACTCATTTAGCTGGCTCCAAACCAAACTATATTCTTCTGATTCTATTTCAATGACTACGATTTGAACTACAGTAATGGGAGGCGGGGTGGAAACAGGTCTGTATCAAAGGGGGTGTAAGGCGCCCCTTCCCTCCGCTAGCACCTGCTTAGCCCCCCGATCAGGGTCAGGTGAAGCCATGGGAGCTGCCTGACCTGCTGAGTTCCTCCAACATTTTGTGGGTGTTGCCCTGAATTTCCAGCATTTGCAGGCTTTCTCGTGTTCATAAAATTACGCATTTTAGGGAAAAAAAGTCGGTCGTTCCTATAACAGCAACAAAAGGAGGAGAAGCATTGAGATCGTCCTGACAAGTCGCATCTCCATCGGGGATGGGAGCAGCAGAGCATCGGACAGGAAGCCCCTACAAAGGACTGTGAGGACAGCTGACAGGATCACATGGGTCTGCCTAATATCCATCGGGGACAGTTATCAGGGGCACTGCGAACGCAGGGCCCTTAGTATTATTAAGGATCCCACCCATCCATCCGGCATCTTCTTTGTCTTTCCACCATCAGGCAGGAGACTCCGATGCACAAAAACAAGGATGGGAGACAGTTTCTTCCCCCAGGCCATTCGGCTTTTGAACCCCCTGCTACATCGCATTCGAAATGTCGCCGGATAATCTGTACCTTACAATATTCAACTTTGTCATTTTTGCGTGACTCATCTGTAGATTTTCTCCTTACCTTCATAAACTAAGTGTGTTAAGTGTACTACTGTGCTTTACACTCTGGTCCGGATTAATATATACATGTATATAGTTAAACGACTTGACTTGAAAATAAACCAATTAAAAATATTTCACAAGAAATTAACCGTTGTCTTGATGCCTCCGGAACGGGGTACAAACGAGGAAGCCGAGAAAAGTTGAAGTAATTCATTAAAAGCATGAATTCTGCCCCTCATTAGAGGCAATACTTGCAGTGTGATTTTTTTTTATCGAAGTCTGAAAGATACAGAATGCAAATCACAAAATTGATTTTGAACCAGACAGCGCCTGGACCACAGCCAGCCGCTCTGCAGCCCAGTGCGGCCGTGCTTCCGTCGAGAAGGTGACCGGATCCTCATCGATCAATGCAGGAACGGAGAATCTAAACACAACAGATTCTGCAGGTGCTGGAAATCCAGAGCAACACACGCAAAAATGCTGGGGGAACAGCAGGTCAGACAGCATCTGTGGAGAGGGATAAACTGTCAACGTTTCAGGCCGAAATACTTTATCGGGACCCAGCTTTCCTGCGTCCCGCCGGGGTATGATGCTTCGTGCAATTCATTAAACATATTCAGCCAACATTTTTTTTTATATTTCAGAGTCGTGTTAGCACGGAAAATATCAGCCTTGCCATAAAATGCTGATTTAAAATGTTTATACAAATAGCGACCTGACAGCTAATTTTCCGTGCACACCCTGTATCCCTTAGTAAAACTCTACCCATCTCCGTATCGAATGTGAAAACCAGAAACCTGCAGAAATAAAAACAGAAAACATTGGCAACACTCAGTCAGGAAGGCAGCATCTGTGGAAAGAGAAACGGTTAAGTTTCCCGGTCCGCCCCCCCCCCACCCCCGTCTCCTTCATGGGCACTAGCCCCCCACCCCCCAGCATCTAGGACATGCCCTCTTCTCATTGCTACCATCAGGGAGGAGGTACAAAAAGCCTGAAGATCCACACTCAGTGTTTTAGGAACAGCTTCCATCAGATTTCTGAACGGACAATATTTTGCCCCCCTTTTAAACTATTATATATACACTTCCCTTATTGGAATGTATAATCTAGTTAGGTGTTGCACTGTCCCGCTACAGCAAAACAGCAAATTTCCGGACATATGCCAGCTATAATAAACCCGATTCTGAATGCAGACGCAAGGGACACCAGATCCTGCAGAACTCAGCGGTCAGGCACCATCTGTGAAGGGAAGCAGGCGTGAATATACCAGCCTGGCTGCCTAGTTGGGGGCACTTCCCGCATCCCCGCGCGTTCTACCTGGGTCGCCTGCAGGGCGGCTTGCAGGTCGGCCACATCCTCCTGGTGGATTTTCTTCATGAACGCTATCTCATCCAGGAGAGACTCGATCTTCTTCTCCTGCTCCAGCCTGGCCAGGGTGGCGTCGCCCAGGTCTTTCCTGTGCGCCTTTAGCGTGGCTTCGGCTTGCTTCCGCAGCTGGAGCTCCTCGTCGTACTTGTCCCGGAGCTTGTCGAGGCAGTTGGCCAGGTGCTCGCACTCCAGCCGCAGCTGGCTCCGTTCGTGGCTCAGCTCCTCCACCCTGGTGCGCAGGTCGCGGATCTCCTGCTCGTAGACCTGGTTCAGGCGGGACGGCTCGGACTGCTTCTGCCTCAGCACGGTCACCTCAGCCTCCAGCACCTTGTTCTGCTGCTCCAGCTGATGCACCTTGTCGATGTAGGTGACGAAGCGGTCGTTCAGCCCCTGAAGCTGCTCCTTCTCGTTGGTCCTGATTATCTTGAACTCGTTGTTGACTGCTGTGCATTGGGACAGGTCGAACGAGTCGGGGGAAGAAGGGAAGTGGCTAGTTCTCTTGTAAGAGAAAGGGGAGAGACTCCTAGACACGGACACCTTCGTCACCGAGCTCCGGGACGGGCTGCTGGATGTCAACCGACTGGACAACCGAAGGCAGTCGCCCAAACCCTTACGGTAGGGTCCATGGTAAAAGTCGGTGGTGTAGCTCATCTTGGGGATCAGGCTGCGGACTCTCGCCCTGCGTCGAATGAACAAAGGCACCTCTGCAAAGCCTCCCTTTAGTACCCGACATGTGAGCAGCCACAGCGAATCCGCAGCGCCCAGCACCCCATTCGGCCCCTCCCTTGTTACGACCCTCCGAAGCTTACGGTCCTTGCAACCAGATCACGTCGTGCCTGACTTCAGCAGAAAATAAACGCAGTTCTGTAAATGTTTAATACTGACTTTTAAGAGGCGGATGGCGGGGCGGGGAAAGAAACATCTATAGATCTTAAACATCTCCCCACCCCCTCCGCGAAAGATGCTGGTGTTATTTTATGTGGTACACCAGAAGTGAAAACGTGAAGTAACCGATGCGCCGCCACAGTCTATCTGTCCATTTCCAGCCGTCAAGTCACCGAAGCGTAAAGATCCGTCTGTCCCCGTCTTTATTTTCTATACGCGTGGATATTATTGAGTAGAAATAAGCGAACTGCGCGACACAATGTCATACACACTCTATGGTGGATTTACACCTTTTCTGATAGCGCCTGGAACAAATTGTCAGAACTGAAATTAACTATTTTTTCCATTCGCAAAAGGAATAACGCTGACTTTTATACTTAGTAATTACATCCCTGAACACGCTTTTTCCTATTGTCCCAAGTTTAAAATCGGAATATTGTGTCTGAAATTCATCTTTAACCCCCTTCCACTCCTCGCAGACGATAAAATCAAAGCGGCAGGGATTGGGGTCACATGGGCTGCACCTTCATCTTTCAGACAACCAATCACGTTGCAGCATTTGGCTGTCCTTTAAATTTACAGGGGGTGGGTGCAGTTGCCGCATTGGAGCATCTGAGTCGGCTGTAACAGGCAAAAAAAAAAGCAGGACCACAGCAGGTCAGGCAGTATCTATGGAAAGGGATTAGGACCCGACGTTTTGGCCGTAATGTCAACTGCGTGTTCCTCTCCATAGATGCTCCCTGACCTACTGCGCTCCTGCAGCATTTTGGGTGTGCTGCTCGCTGCCCTGGATTTCCAGCATTGCAGGAAATCTTGTGTTTTCAAAATTAATTTGTTTATTGAGATTAATTAGGCCTTTCCGGCCCTTCATGCTGTGTTGCCCAGCAACCCCCGATTTAACCTTAGCCTAATCACAGGACAATTTACAATGACCAACTACCTTACTAACCAATGTGTCTTTGGACTGTGGGAGGAAATCGGAGCACCTGGAGGAAACTCACGTGGTCACGGGGAGAACGTACAAACTCCTTACAGGCAGCGGCGGGATTTGTACGTGGGATACTGGTACTGTAAAGCGTTGTGCTGACCACTATGCTACCGTGCCACCACCCCCCCCCCCCCCATGATCTGAGTCGGTGTCCTCCCTTCAGTGTCAAATGATCGAACGCTGGTGTGGAGGAACGACAGACTCCCGTTTAGAGGTGGAAACAAGACGGAATTCATAGGAATTCCAACAGAACATTGGTTGGTCAATCGAGCAACAACACCATGAGATGAATCATTCTTGGAACACAAGCGACACCCCGATAAGCACTAATTGGGAGTCCGCTTTAAATAATCGCAGTATGTGGAAAACCCGCGCCAGTCAAAATAAACTTGACAAGATGAAGCAGATAGCACAAAGGCTTAGGGACTCTAGATAACACAGCAATGAACAAACACAGGACCACACGACACATGAAACTCAGCAATTCAAATTCACACTTCAATTAGGGAATTTTAATGCTACATCACTCCATGACCGAAGGGCCCGTATCTATGCTGTAGAGCTCTAGGACGCTATGACCAGACCCCCTGTTGTAACATGAATAAAGTCACTGGAGAGAGAGACGGAAGCTAGTGCATAGAGAAGTGGTTTATTCAACAAGAATGAGTGGCAGGCATCACACTGTGACCCTTTCAGAGGAAGAGGCCTGTTCCAACATTACATGACATTTTATATGCTAAAGATCAACAAACAATTCTATATTTACAACGTATCTACAATGCTTCCTTTGAATTACATTTAATTTTCACACCTCCTTCTTTGCACCCACTGTCCAGACAGCCAAAGTGAATGTTAATCATCATTGGTTTTTCAATTATCAGCTGTCCACAGCTCCAGGAACCTATTATCCAGGGCTGCATTTTAAATTTAATCTGCAGTCCACATTCAGCTCAAAAGATTGGCTGCTGAAGGTGATGTTCACTATATACCCTAAGTCTAGAATATACCCTAACACCCCCAGGTTTATAGTAATCTTCAATGACTAGGTTTCACACAAATTTCAACTGTGAGCAAGGAGAAGGAACTTCAGTATTCGGACCGACTTGAGATTTTTTGAACGGGTTGGTTCCATGGCTCTTCTTTGTTTAGTGACTGTCTGTGGGAAGACAAATTTCTGGGTTGGATGCTGCATACATACTTCAATAATAAATGTACTTTGAGCTTTGAAATTGTGGGGTTGATTTAAAGAGATTACATTTATTTGTCATATGTGCATCGAAATGCAGTGAAATGCGTTGCTCGCGTCAAATCAAATCAGCGAGGATTATGCTGGGGGCAGCTCACAAGTGTCGCCACAGTCCCAGCACCAACACAGCATGCCCCTAACTCACTAATGCTTTTGGAAGGTGGGAGGAAACCTGAGCATTTGGAGGAAACCCACATGGCCTTTGGGAGAATGTACAAACTCCTTACAGACAGTGGTGGGATTTGAACCCTGATCTCACAGCTAGTGCTGTGAAGTGCCGCATTAACCATGCCTTGATTTCCCAAGAGCAGAGAAGATCTGACAAATTGTTTTCAGTAGGAACAGATGCCCCTAGTAGGAAGGTTCACAGAGGACTTGGATTTAAAATGATTTCCAAAAGGACTAGAGGTAAATGAGGAATATAGGCAGGATCAAATCTCAATAATGGGTTTATATTTGGGATGTGGATAAATACTGGAAATAGAAAGAGGAACTGCAGCGTTGTTGGGGAAAAGAGCACGGCAGTGGGAATAATAGGACTGCTGACTGCAGCAAGGTAACAGCTCAGGGTGAAAGTACTAACAGCAGAAAGGAAGGCAATTCGTTCCACACCGGACACATCTGATTGCATTAGGAAGCAGCCACATTAATTTACTTGCTTCAAATGTCTTCAATGTGTACTTTTAACTGAGTCTTAGAGCCTTAATTAAGCAGGCACACATCACACGAGGCTGCTGCTTTGGTCTAATGAAGTGGGAAGGCAATGTGCTGTAGCTGACGTTTCCCAACGGGAGTAATTAATGTCTCTGCAGTCCTATGCTGCATCAGGACTGGTGCAGTTCTTCACCTCGGGCAGCTTCTTGTCGTTTGCTTCAGCCCCGCAGATAATCAGCCCTGCACAGTTCCGGAAGTGTTAATAAGTACGAAGGCTGCCTACATTACATGTTTTGCCACTCCTGCCTTTACTGCAGTTTAAAGGACCATCTATTTATTTAATACCTCAGCAAATATTGATAGGGCTTCAATTAAAATCAATGCCTGACAGGGGTTGGCTTTGCTGAATGGGATGTAGACACTGAGGCATAGGTTAGTCTACATTTAAATAGGCTATCTCCTCCAAGAGGACCACAACCTTGTTGTAGGGTTTGGAGGCTTGCAATCCACAAAACTATGCTGGCTGGAGTCAGGGCTTTATGCTTTGGCTCTTGGTAGGGTCACCCATGCCAAACAGGTCAAAGGGCAGAGGCCAGATTAAGAGTGGTCCACCAGTCCTCCAGATTCAGGGGTTCAGCTCAGGGCAAACAACCCTGACTGGCCTAAAAAAAATATAGTTGTGGAAACAGGCTGCACTAAGCGCCAGAGGCATAACAGGCATTTGATTGATTGATGATGAAATAGGTTATCTGTTAAGGATTGTTCCGGGGTTATGACATTATGCATAATTGTTGATTAACTAAAACAAGTGACAGTCTTCAGGAAATAAAACCAATATACAATTTTGCCTAATGTTTCTTTAATCAATATACGTTTCCTTAATCAATACATTAATGTTTCCTTAATCAATATATACAGGTCCAAACTAGAGAGAGTGTGATACTGGATTAGGGAGTAAGACAGAGCAGGTGACAGAAATGTGTGCAGGGGAACACTTTGGATCATGTTATGTTTTGTAACTTCAAAACATTAAACTAGTTCAAAGTAAGACACAGGAGTCCAAAATGTGGGTCTAACTTTGTGTTTTACTTTGAGCGAAGTGCACATGTATCGTGTGGTAGTGTGGTGATGTTTGCAATTCATGTATCTATACATGTACGTCTACACGGATGCACAATATTAAACGCACAACAGATCCAATGATCTTAATTATATTATTTTCATGATAATGAAGGAGAAGAATAGATTGCTACTTGGTCCTTGGATTGCTACTCTAAATTGGAGAAAGGCCTATTTTGATGGTGTCAGAAAGGATCTGGTGAACGTGGATTGGGACAGGGTGTTTTCTGGCAAAGATGTACTTGGTAAGTGGGAGGTGTCACAGTGAGTAGTGGCAACGACTGAACCTAGGTGCCAAGGAACAACAGACTCCCATGTAGAGATGAAAACAAGAGTTTATATATAGGAATTCCAACAGAACGTTGGTGGCATGGCCAAGCAATGGCACGGGACAAATCATTTTCGGAAGAAGGACCCCACAGTCAGCACTAATTGGCAGTCCGCCACAAATGATCACAGTACGCTGAAAGCCCGAGCCAGTCAAAGTTGATAAGGTTAAACAGAAATCACAAGTTAAGGCAACAATTAACAGATACAGGTGTTCTAGAACTCTCAGAGCCAATGCTTTACAGCTGGTCTCACATGCCTGCAGGTATCGTGACAGGGAGGGTCTTCGAAAGTGAAATTATCAGAGTTTGTATGTTTCTTTAGAATAAAAGGCAAGGCTAATAAGTTTATGGGATTCTGGTTTTCCAGGGATATTGAGGCCTGGTTAAGAAAAAGGAGGTACATACATAGCAGGTAGAGGCTGGAAAAGAATTAGGAGCTTGAGGAGTGTAAGAAATGCAAGAGAATACTTAAAAGAAAAATCAGGAGGGCTAAATGAAGCCATAAGGATGTTCTGGCAGACAAGGTGAAGGAGAATCTCAAGGGGCTTGTACAGATATATTAAGAGCAAAAAGATAGAAAGGAACAAAATTGGTCCACTTGGATGCATGGAGTCTAAAGAGATGGGGGCAACATTCCCTCTATTTTCATTCTTTGAAATTCAGAAATGAAATGAATGGCTCTCATCCTCAGCTGAAGGTTACAATTCAAGTGGAAATTGCAGTGCTGGAGTAGAACTGGAGAGAAATTGACAGCTGTAGACCTGATTTATGGCTGATCAGCTTTCTACTCTGATCGAACTCTCATTAAGTCGGTGGGAAAAATGGGTTGAACTATTGATTAGCTTCACAAAGAGCTGAGGCAGTAGTTAAATTGAAAGCACCGAGATTTAGGGCAAATGCTTTTCCACGATGACCTTTGACAGGGATGACAATTTAAGAAACAAACTCAATACACAAAACGCTGTGAGTTGGAGAGATACATGGCCCAGGAAGCAGACCTCCTGAATTATTTTGTACTTGTGCTTGGTATGTGATATTTTTAGAATAGGTGCATTTATTACCCACTGAATGAGATGTTCAACCATGGATTTGCCCGCTGTTTTGTCTGGACATAAAAGATACCATGGCGCAAATTAAAGAACTACTGGGTTCTCCCCGGATAACAATTATCTGGATAATATTTATCCTTTAACCTTCAACAAAAATATCTTATATTTCTGGTGCAAACACGAGGAAATCTGCGGATGCTGGAAATTCAAACAACACACACAAAATGCTGGTGGAACACAGCAGGCCAGGCAGCATCTATAAGGAGAAGCACTGTCGACGTTTCGGGCCGAGACCCTTCGTCAGGACTCAGCCCGAAACGTCGACAGTGCTTCTCCTTATAGATGCTGCCTGGCCTGCTGTGTTCCACCAGCATTTTGTGTGTGTTGTTTGAATTCCTGGTAATTTTTACAGTCCTGTTTGTGGTAGCTTGCTGTGTGGGGTTTGGTGGTCATGCTTCCAGGATTGTAACAACAGTGGATAACATTGGGGTAGAAGCCGGTCCTTCAGCCCATTGGGACGTGCATTCAGACCTTTGTATCTTCTGCCTGATGGGACAGAGAGGAGAGAGACCACAGTCTACTCCAGAGGACAGCATTCTGCTTCGCCTGCAGTGTACTCACAGACATTCACTCCACTACTGGGGTTGCAGGAAGATGATAGGAGCATGGGGAAATAGAGCAACTGTGGTTGAGTGGTAGGATGGACTAAATGGGCCAAGTGGCCTGGTTCAGCTTCCATATCTTATGGTCTTCTGAGTCAGGCTAGCAAACCTTGTAGTGTAGTGTTCAATGGTAGCTGCAGGAAATCACTAGATTTCTAAGTTCAAAGTAAAAATATCGAAGTTCATATATATAACCATATACAACACTGAGATTTATTTCCTTATAGAACATAGATCATAGAACACAGAAAATCTACAGGACATTACAGGCCCTTTGGCCCACAACGTTGCACTGACCGTGTAACCTACTCTAGAAGCTGGTAAGATACCATGGCACAAATTGTGGGCATACTCAGTAAATCTATAGAATAATAAGTATAACAGAATCAATGAAAGACTAGGTCATTCAACCAAGGTGCAGAAGACAGCAAACTGTGTAAATACAGAAAGGAAAAACAATAATAATAAAAAATAAATAAGCAATAAATATCGAGAACATGAGATGAAGAGTCCATGGAAGTCAGTCCATAGGTTGTGGGAATATTTCAATGATGGGGCAAATGAAGTTGAATAGTTATCCCCTTTGGTTCAAGAGCCTGATGGTTGGGGGGTAATAACTGTTTCTGAACCTGGTGGTGTGAGTCCTGAAGCTCCTGTACCTTCTTCCTGATGACACTGATGACAACAGCGAGAAGGGAGTATGCCTGGGGTGGTGGGGGTCTCTGATGCTGGATGCCGCTTTCCTGCGATAATGTTTCATGTAGATGTGCTCAATGGTGGTGGGGGTGGGGGGCTTTACCCATGATGGACTGGGCTATATCCACTATTTTTTGTAGGATTTTCTTTCCATAGCCGGGGGTGGTAGTGGGGATAAGCTCCTACTATCTATAAAGTGCTCCAAATGGCATGTGGCTCCAACAGCCCCTGACAATTAAGTCGAACTCTAGGCCTTCACATGTGGCTTAGCTACTAGGCCCGGCGGAACAGTTTCTACTGACAAGAGAAGGGGCAAAGGTGGACCACTGGCACCTCAAAACCAGTTGCTTCGGGCAGCTGGGGCTCATCAGCCTTGGTTGGCAGTTCACCCAGGAAAAGGAAAACTCTGATTTTAAGCCTCTGCTGCCTTGCAGCCATACCCACCCATGGGAAAGGCTTCGGGAGTAAACCCTGAGGAAGAAATCTGGAGCCAGGGTCTATAAGGCAGTTTGATGTTGTTTACAACTTCACTCTGGTGCCAAGCTGTATCGGTGCTTGCCCTTCTTTGGACTACATCAGTGATATGGAGAGGGGAAACCTGCCGCATGGGTAGCAGCTATTTGTTCAAATATTCCCACACAGTCCACCAGAGGAACAAATCCATGATCCCCTGGGATCGACGGCTGCCCACTGCTACAGTTCTTTCTCCAAACTGCTCACCAGAACTGCCCAAAAGGACAAAGTGCTCCAAGAACAGGATGGTGGGGATATTCAGTTGTAAACCTCCTTTTTAAGCTTCTAAGTGTAGTTGGAGCATTCACCTGCACATTGTGCAGCGCGTGATCCACGCACAGCCCACTGAGGCTGCAGGACTTGTCGCAGTGTAGTCGCTCGTGGTTCGGTGCAGCTGCAAATTTGCTGCTATGATACTGAACCTTGGACACCTGGCCAAAGAGCAGTGCGGGTCACGGACTGGAAAGCACGTCCGGATAGAGGAAGCAGCCCACGCAAGCACTCCTTAAAGGGACAGAACACACATGAAACATTGTCGCTGGGGGGAGGTTTGTTACAGAAAGCAGTGAGTGATGGATCAGAACATAGGACAGTAGAGCACAGTACAGGCCATTCTGCCCACAATGTTGTGCTGCCCTTTTAATCTAACCCTTCCCTCCCACATACCCCTCCATTTTCTTTTCACCTATGTGCCTATCGTAAATGTTCCCAATGTATCTGTCTCCGCCACCACCTCTGGCAGGGTGTTCCACACACTCACCACTCCTTGAATAAATAGCTGCCTCTGACGTCACCTCCATACTTTCTTCCAATCACGTTCATGCACCCTCATATCATGGCTTGCAGTGGGATCTGGACCTGTTGGGAAATGAGCTGAAAAACTCAGATGGAATTAAACGCAGACAAGTGTGAGGTGATGCACTTTGGTACGACCAACCGGGTTAGGTCATACACGATGTATGGTAGGGCACTGAGGACTGAGGTAGAACAAAGCGATTTGGGAATGCAGTCCATAATTCATTGGGAGTGATGTCACAGGCTGATAGGGTTGTAAAGGAAGTTTTTGGTCCATTGGCCTTCATAAACCAATGGATTTTGTACAGGAGATGGGATGTTATGTTGACTTTGCATAGGGCATTGCTGAGGCCTAATTTGGAAAGTTGTGTGCAGTTTTGGTCATATGAAAGGTGTAAATAAGGTTGACAGAGTACAGAGAAAATTTACAAGGATGTTTCTAGGTCTGGAGGACCCACATTATAAGGAAAGATTGAATAGGTTTGGACTTCATGTCTTGGAACATAAAAAATTGAGGAGATATGATAGAGGTATACAAAATTATGAGAGTTTTTTCCCCCACTGAGGTTGGGTATATGTACAACCAGAGGTCATAGATAAGGGAAAAAGGTGAAAAGCTTAAGGGGAAACTTCTTCACTCAGAGGGTTGTGAGAGAGTGGAACGAGCTGCCAGCTGAAGTGGTGCATGCGAGCTCAGTGTCAATGTTTAAGAATGTTATGTGGGGGTTAGTTTACTTGTCGGTGGAAAGCGGCTTCCATCGATCGGGCCTTTTGGAGGATGTGGCAGCTTTTCCCCTTGGTTGCCCTGTGTGCCATGGCACCAGTATCTAGTTTCAGGCACCTCACGGGTGTAAGAAGGGGAGGTTCAGTCTCTGTCCTTTTGTTCCCTGGGTGAGCTTCACACCGATGTCGCGATCAATGCTGATGAACCACTGGGAAAGTGTACTCCAGGCTTAGAAGGCCCGTGCACACTCTCAGCTAAGTATCTACAGTATGTGTTGAGCAGTTAATTTTGTAGCTTGTGTAACTTGGGTGGGGGGGGGGGGGGGGAGGGACGTAGACGTTTGGTCAAATCTTTTACTGTTTGTAAATGAATGATTAAAATGCTTATCCATCGTCAGTGTCTTCTGTCTCGCTCTTTAAACCTGTGAACCTGGTTCCACATTACAAAGAGAAGTTTGGATAGATACATGGAAGGTAGGGGTATGGAGAGCTATGGTCCCAGTGCAGGTCGATGGGAGTAGGCAGTTTAGCTCGATTGGCATGAACTAGATGGGCCAAAGGGCCTGTTTCTGGCTGTACTTCTCCATGACTCTATATTGGCAATTTTGCATGGGAGACCTGTTTATTTGTGGGGTGAAAGCTCCAAATCATTCCCTGGCTATCAACACTAACCATTAAGATGTCCAGTCTAGAGGCAGACAAATTGGTACCTTCTTCTAGGTCCATCCCACCAGCTCTTCTTCCACTCCTGGGGACCATTCTGGTTTAAATAATTATTAAACCAGAGGTACATCCCTATTGCAATATTGTAATGAGCTCTTTGGGCGCTGGAGGGCATCGAGCTCCAGAGTTTTTAGAGCATCTGAATTTTTATCTGTTGTTTAATAGGCCATAAGACCATAAGATATAGGAGCAGAAATAGGCCATTCGTTTCATTGAGTCTGCTCCAGCATTCAATCATGGGCTGATCCAATTCTTCCAGTCATCTCACTCCTCTGCTTTCTCCCCATACCCTTTGATGCCCTGGCTAATCAAGAACCTATCTATCTCTGCCTTAAATGCAGCCAATGACTTGGACTCCACAGGTGCTCGTGGCAACAAATTCCACAGATTTACCACCCTCTGACTAAAGTAATTTCTCTACATCTCTGTTCTAAATGGATGTCCTTCAATCCTGAAGTTGTGTCCTCTTGTCCTAGAATCTCCTACCATGGGAAATAACTTCACCATATCTAATCTGTTCATGCCTTTTAACATTCGGAATGTTTCTATGAAGTCCCCCCTCATTCTCCTGAACTCCAGGGAATACAGCCCAAGAGCTGCCAGACATTCCTCATACGTTAACCCTTTCATTCCTGGAATCATTCTCGTGAATTTTCTGTGAACCCTCTCTGATGTCAGTGTATCCTTTCTAAAATAAGGAGCCCAAAACTGCACACAATACTCCAAGTGTGGTCTCACGAGTGCCTTATAGAGCCTCAACATCACATGCCTGCTCTTATATTCTATACCTCTAGAAATAAATGCCAAAATTGCGTTCGCCTTCTTCACCACAGACTTAACCTGGAGGTTAACCTTTAGGGTATCCTGCACAAGGACTCCCAAGTCCCTTTGCACCTCTACATTTTGAATTCTCTCCCCATAATAGTTTACTCGTTTATTTCTTCCAGCAAAGAACATGACCATACACATTAATGAGAGTCGTTAATCATTTAGATTTCCTTGTGTTTTTCTTTTTGAGCAACTCGCTCTTTGTAATGGGGTTTCCTGGTGTTTCTGTTTAAGCTCATTAAGTTTATCTTGATAGGCTCAGGGATCCCATATTACTTGTATTATTTAAGTGGATGCCTGATTAGAGCTAATCATACAGTCCTAGTTTTGAGAATGTTACTTTTCCTCATGTTGTTTGACTGAGCCACCTATATTCTTTGTAATTAATATGAATAAACTCTGGTTGCCGTTTCTACATCGGGGTCTGTCTTTTCTTCACACTTGGGTTCTGATACTACTGTGCAGGCCATGACAAATACCACATACTCAGGTCCAAATGAAGATCCATTGAGTGAAACCTTAAGTCTGTTTCAATTTCTGTAGATCTGTTGGGTACTTCTAATATTTTCTGTTTTTATTTCAGATTTCTAGTACCTGTAGTTTAAAAAAAATTAATATAACATAAAATCAGTTTCTTAAGGCTCAATCTTGAAATGATGTTAGTTCAAAGTAAATTTATTATCAAAGTACATATATGTCACCATATATAACCCTGAGATACTCAATAAGTTCAGAATAAAATAACCATAATACAATCTTCTCTTTTATTTCCCATAATTCTCCACCTTCCTCCCAGCCTATTTCCCTCCAGCCTATCACTTCCCAGCTCTCCCTTCTGTCCCACTTATCCCTCCCCCCACTTCTTATCCCCCCTCGACCATCCCATGTTACTTCACTCCTGATGAGGGGTTTCGGCCCGAAACATCGTCACTACCTCCTCCCATAGATGCTGTCTGGCCTGCTGAGTTCTGCCAGCATTTTGTGTTTTTATTTATTTTATGATTGCACCAACTTGGGCGTTCAACCAGTGTGCAAAAGACACAATTGTGGAAATACAAAAAGAAAGAAACAAATAATAATAATAATAAAATAAGCAAAAAATATTGAGAACATGAGATGAAGAGTCATTGGAAGTGAATCCATAGGTTGTGGGAAAATTTCAATGATGGGGCAAATGAAGTTGAGTGAAGTTATCCCTTTTGGTTCAAGAGCCTGATGGTTGTAGGATAATAACTGGTCCTGAACCTGGTGGTGTGGGACCTGATGGTTGAGGGGTAATAACTGTTCCTGAACCTGGTGGTGTGGGACCTGATGGTTGAGGGGTAATAACTGTTTCTGAACCTGGTGGTGTGGAACCTGATGGTTGAGGGGTAATAACTGGTCCTGAACCTGGTGGTGTGGGACCTGATGGTTGAGGGGTAATAACTGTTTCTGAACCTGGTGGTGTGGGACCTGATGGTTGAGGGGTAATAACTGTTCCTGAACCTGGTGGTGTGAGACCTGATGGTTGAGGGTTAATAACTGGTCCTGAACCTGGTGGTGTGAGATCTGATGGTTGGAAAGCAGCCAGTGAGTGAGTGGGCCAGTGAAGGAGTGGAGATTTGAGGCTTTGACTCGAGAGGCTTCGACGAGAAGAGGCTGAGGACAAGCTTCACTCCAAGTGAGGTAAGGCCGGGTAAGTTCCTTTCAAAGGAGAAAGTTTCAAAAGTTGAGGCAAGTATTGGGTAGGTCATGGCAGCTGAGATCGGCCCCGTGGTTTGTTCATCCTGCAGCCACTTTTCAACATAATTGTATGGGCTAAGAGTGTTGTAAAAACAAACCTGAAGGCTTTGTGTGTCAATGCGAGGAGCATTCATAACAAGGTGGATGAATTGAATGTGCAGATAGTTATTAATGAATATGATATAGTTGGGATCACAGAGACATGGCTCCAGGGTGACCAAGGATGGGAGCTCAACATTCAGGGATATTCAATATTCAGGAGGGATAGACAGGAAAGAAAAGGAGGTGGGGTAGCATTGCTGGTTAGAGAGAAGATTAATGCAATAGAGAGGAAGGACATTAGCCTGGAGGATGTGGAATCAATATGGGTAGAGCTGCATAACACTAAGGGGCAGAAAATGCTGGTGGGAGTTGTGTACAGGCCACCTAACAGTAGTAGTGAGGTTGGGGATGGCATTAAACAGGAAATTAGAAATGCGTGCAATAAAGGAACAGTAGTTATAATGGGTGACTTCAATCTACATATAGATTGGGTGAACCAAATTGGTAAGGGTGCTGAGGAAGAGGACTTCTTGGAATGTATGCAGGATGGTTTTCTGAACCAACATGTCGAGGAACCAACTAGAGAGCAGGCCATTCTAGATTGGGTATTGAGCAATGAGGAAGGGTTAGTTAGCAATCTTGTCGTGCGAGGCCCCTTGGGTAAGAGTGACCATAATATGGTGGGATTCTTCATTAAGATGGAGAGTGACATAGTTAATTCAGAAACAAAGGTTCTAAACTTAAAGAAGCGTAACTTTGAAGGTATGAGACGTGAATTAGCTAAGATAGACTGGCAAATGATACTTAAAGGGTTGACTGTGGATATGCAATGGCAAGCATTTAAAGATCGCATGGATGAACTACAATTGTTCATCCCAGTTTGGCAAAAGAATAAACCAGGGAAGGTAGTGCACCCGTGGCTGACAAGGGAAATTAGGGATAGTATCAAGTCCAAAGAAGAAACATATAAATTAGCAAAAAAAAAGCGGCACACCTGAGGACTGGGAGAAATTCAGAGACCAGCAGAGGAGGACAAAGGGCTTAATTAGGAAAGGGAAAAAAGATTATGAGAGAAAGCTGGCAGGGAACATAAAAACTGACTGCAAAAGCTTTTATAGGTACGTGAAGAGAAAAAGATTGGTCAAGACAAATGTAGGTCCTTTACAGTCAGATACAGGTGAATTGATCATAGGGAACAAAGACATGGCAGACCAATTGAATAACTACTTTGGTTCTGTCTTCACTAAGGAGGACATAAATAATCTTCCAGAAATAGTAAGGGACTGAGGGTCTAGTGAGATGGAGGAACTGAGGGAAATACATGTTAGAAGGGAAGTGGTGTTAGGTAAATTGAAGGGATTAAAGGCAGATAAATCCCCAGGGCCAGGTGGTCTGCATCCGAGAGTGCTTAAGGAAGTAGCCCAAGAAATAGTGGATGCATTAGTGATAATTTTTCAAAACTCCTTAGATTCTGGATTAGTTCCTGAGGATTGGAGGGTGGCTAATGTAACCCCACTTTTTAAAAAAGGAGGGAGAGAGAAACTGGGGAATTATAGATCGGTTAGTCTGACATCGGTGGTGGGGAAAATGCTAGAGTCAGTTATCAAAGATGTGATAACAGCACATTTGGAAAGAGGTGAAATCATCGGACAAAGTCAGCATGGATTTGTGAACGGAAAATCACGTCTGACGAATCTTATAGAATTTTTTGAAGATGTAACTAGTAGAGTGGATAGGGGAGAGCCAGTGGATGTGGTATATTTAGATTTTCAAAAGGCTTTTGACAAGGTCCCACACAGGAGATTAGTGTGCAAACTTAAAGCACACGGTATTGAGGGTATGGTATTGATGTGGATAGAGAATTGGTTGGCAGACAGGAAGCAAAGAGTGGGAGTAAACGGGACCTTTTCAGAATGGCAGGCAGTGACTGGTGGGGTACCGCAAGGCTCAGTGCTGGGATCCCAGTTGTTTACAATATATATTAATGATTTAGACGAGGGAATTAAATGCAGCATCTCCAAGTTTGCGGATGACACGAAGCTGGGCGGCGGTGTTAGCTGTGAGGAGGATGCTAAGAGGATGCAGGGTGACTTGGATAGGTTAGGTGAGTGGGCAAATTCATGGCAGATGCAATTTAATGTGGATAAATGTGAGGTTATCCACTTTGGTTGCAAGAACAGGAAAACAGATTATTATCTGAACGGTGGCCGATTAGGAAAAGGGGAGATGCAATGAGACCTGGGTGTCATTGTACACCAGTCATTGAAGGTGGGCATGCAGGTACAGCAGGCGGTGAAAAAGGTAAATGGTATGTTGGCATTCATAGCAAAAGGATTTGAGTACAGGAGCAGGGAAGTTCTACTGCAGTTGTACAAGGCCTTGGTGAGACTGCACTTGGAATATTGTGTGCAGTTTTGGTCCCCTAATCTGAGGAAGGACATTCTTGCCATAGAGGGAGTACAGAGAAGGTTCACCAGATTGAGTCCTGGGATGGCAGGACTTTCATATGAAGAAAGACTGGATCGACTAGGCTTATACTCACTGGAATTTAGAAGATTGAGGGGGGATCTTATTGAAACGTATAAAATTCTAAAGGGATTGGACAGGCTAGATGCAGGAAGATTGTTTCCGATGTTGGGGAAGTCCAGAACGAGGGGTCACAGTTTAAGGATAAAGGGGAAGCCTTTTAGGACCGAGATGAGGAAAAACTTCTTCACACAGAGAGTGGTGAATCTGTGGAATTCTCTGCCACAGGAAACAGTTGAGGCCAGTTCATTGGCTATATTTAAGAGGAAGTTAGATATGGCCCTTGTGGCTAAAGGGATCAGGGGGTATGGAGAGAAAGCAGGTACAGGGATCTGAGTTGGATGATCAGCCATGATCATACTGAATGGCGGTGCAGGCTCGAAGGGCCGAATGGCCTACTCCTGCACCTATTTTCTATGTTTCTATGTTGAGGGGTAATAACTGTTACTGAACCTGGTGGGGTGAGACCTGATGGTTGAGGGGTAATAACTGTTCTTGAACCCGGTGGTGTAGGACCTGATGGTTGAGGGGTAATAACTGTTCCTGAACCTGGTGGTGTGGGACCTGATGGTTGAGGGGTAATAACTGTTACTGAACCTGGTGGTGTGGGACCTGATGGTTGAGGGGTGATAACAGTTCCTGAACCTGGTGGTGTGGGAGCTGATGGTTAAGGGGTAATAACTGTTCCTGAACCTGGTGGTGTGGGAGCTGATGGTTAAGGGGTAATAACTGTTCCTGAACCTGGTGGTGTGGGACCTGATGGTTGAGGGGTAATAACTGTTCCTGAACCTGGTGGTGTGGGAGCTGATGGTTGAGGGGTAATAACTGCTCCTGAACCTGGTGGTGTGGGACCTGATGGTTGAGGGGTAATAACTGCTCCTGAACCTGGTGGTGTGGGACCTGATGGTTGAGGGGTAATAACTGCTACTGAACCTGGTGGGGTGAGACCTGATGGTTGAGGGGCAATTACTGTTCCTGAACCTGTTGGGGTGAGTGCTGAGGCTCTTGTGCTGGCTTGCGATGGCAGCAGTAAGAAGAGGTGGTGGGGTTCCCTGATGAGAGATGTCACTTTTTTGTAACAGCACTCCATATAGATGTGCTCAGTGGAGGAGAGGGCTTTACCTGTGAGGGACTGTGCTGTGTCCACTACATTCTGTAGTATTTCCGTTCAAGGGCATCAGTGTCCAGTTTTTGTACAAAATGCTGTGAATCACACCAACTTTGGCATTATGCCTTTTACACTGTTAATGCTTGACTAACACACACACACACATACACAAAATGCTGTGAATCACACCAACTTTGGCATTATGCCTTTTACACTGTTAATGCTTGATTAACACACACACACACATACACAAAATGCTGGAGGAACTCAGCAGGTCGGGCAGCATCTATGGAGGGGAATAAACAGTCGATGTTTTAGGCTGAGACCCTTCATCAGGACTGGAAAGGAAGGGGGAGGACGGCATAATGAGGTGGGGGAAGGGTAGGAGTACAAGCTGGTGGATAATAGCTGAGACCATGTGAAGGAGACGGTGGATGAAATAAGGAGCTGGGAGGTGATAGCTGAAAGGGTACAGAGTCAAAGAAGGAATCTGACAGGAGAGGAGAGGAGCACAGGAGAAAATGAAGGGGAATGGGCTCCACAGGGAGGTGATAGGCAGAAGAGGAGAGGAGAACGGGAAAGAGGACACCAAAATTGGGAAGATGAGAAGGGGGGGGGTGGGGGGGGGGAGGAATTGATGTTGCTTGAGCATTGCTTTCCACGCTGTAGGCCTTGGGCACTCATCATTCATCGGCCAAGTCTGCCATCTAGTGTTCATTATTGTACATTTCATACAAGATTCAGATTCAGATTATTGTCATTTAGAAACCACAAATGCAATGCAGTTAAAAATTGAGACAACTTTCCTCCAGAATGATATTACAAAAGCACATGACAAAACAGACGACACCAGAAAATCCACATAACATTTGGCAATCCCCAATCCAGAGTCCGGAGAGGCTGCTGCGTATTAATATCGCGCTACCATCTTAGCACGTTCCCCGGAAAGGAGCTCCAATCCCACCAGATAAAACAAGACCAAAAACTAAAGCTACAAGACCTGCATAAAACCACATAGTTACAACAGTGCAAACGATAGCATAATTTTCCCAATAGACTGGGGGCCTGTTCATCCCAGCAGAGACCCAGACCTCACAGCAGCAGCAGCAACGAAGAAGGTCTTCCTGGAGATTTCCAGATGTTCCTCTGTACTCCCACGTCCGTTTTTCATCCGATTATGATTGCGCACGGCACCCCGCTTCACAAATAACAGATAATCAGCTCCAGAGTGGTCACTGCAAGCTGCATCGCGCCGCCATCTTGGACTAAGATAGGTGGGTCTATAGAGTTCATTAGTTAAACAGCTGGAATCAGGCTCCTTGGCCCAGCTGATCCACCCCACTTAGATCCCTCAGCCAAGCTAATCCCATTTGCCAGCAGCCAGCTCCTTAACCTTCCAACCCTTGTGTTGTGTATTTAATATTTCAGTAATCTTGTATATACAGTATATTAGTTGATTCAGCATTCTTGTTCATTTAAATATTTCATTATGGGTTATATGTATAAGTATGTGAATTGCATACGTCGTCACACTACCATGAGGTATGTGCGTGCCTCACTTAAAGTGAAAACACAAACTAAGACTGGCATCATCGTGAAGTTACAAAACATCACACTTCTGCTACTCATATGCTCCTGTCCAAAATTGTGACGTTGTACATTGTTCAACCAGACTTAGCAGGATGTTGCCTGGACTGCTGTTCGGAGTTAGAAGGAGAGGCTGTGTAGGTTAGAATTTTCCATTTTACTTATCAGTCAGTCTGATTCTCCAGTATATTCACTTTGGAAGTGATGGACCGGACCAACATAAGGGCAAAAATTATGCTTAGTATGTTATTTGGGTGGTGGGGTGGAGATGCGTCTCTACCAAAGGAGGTGTAAGATGCTCCTTCCCTCCGCTAGCCTGCAGGTCACCCTCGGGCAAGTTGTAACACCTGCTTAACCCTCTTATCAGGGTCACGTGAAGCCATGGGAGCAGGTGGTGGATGGTCGTATGAGCAGCCGGTGCAGATCACAAGTCCTGGTTATGTGACCACTGACACCAGGCAGACAATCTCTGAAAAGACCCATCTTGTAAAGACACTGCCCAGAAGAAGGCAATAGCAAACCAGTTCTGTAGAAAAAATTTGCTCAGAACAGTCATGGTCATGGGAAGACCATGATTGCCCACGTCATACCACACACACATAATGATGGTGAGTATGTTATTGTATGTGCCTCAACCACTTCCTCTGGCACTTCAGTCCATACACACATCACCCTTTGTATAAAAAAAAAGTTGCCTCGCAAGCTGCTGTTAAATTTTCCCCTCTCACCTTAAGCTTATCCCCTCTAGTTCTTAACTCCACAACTCTGGGGAAAAGGCTCTTTCATTTACCCTATCTGTGTTTTGGTGACATTTTAACATATTCTAAAATAGGGGTTCTTAACCTGGGGTCCATGGGGGCGGGTGTGGGGGGCCCGTGAACGGATCGGAAAAAAATTACATCTTTATTTTCACTAACCTCTAATTGAAATCTAGCGTTTCCTTCACTTATGAATGTAGGCAACAACCCAAAGTAGTATTAGCAATTCCAGTGACTTTGTCACCAATAGAAATCACAGGTCGCTTCATATCACATTCAGTTGTTACAGATATCTCAAAATATCATGTACGGCACGCTCACCACTACTTTGAAACTATTGTAGTTATTAGGCCCACTACTAATCACGTGTGATCGTAGTCTTCCTGTCTGCAGATGCTCGTGAACATTATTCTGAGAAGGGATCCACCGGACTGCCAAAGGGGTCCATGGCAAAAGCGAAGTTAAGAACGTCTGCTCTAAAAACATTTAAACTTTAGATGCTTTTAGAGTGGGTTGTTCCCAACCTTTTTTATGCCATGGACCAATACCACTAAGCAAAGGGTTTGTAGACCCCAGGTTAGGAACCCCTGATCTTGAGCTGTTTTTTAAAAAAAAATTATCAGAGAACAATTGAACAGTTTTCTCTCAAAGCCTGGAGACAAAATTGTAATGTTTGTACCTCATTTATCCAGGTTTCCCAGGATGTTGCCTAGACTTGGTGTTCTGAGTTACAAGGAGAGATTGTGTAGACTAGTATTCCCCATTTTACTTATCAATCAATCTTCGTGTTCAATACATCCATTTTTAAAAGACGGTCCAATATGTTTCATGTATGCATACAAGAAATAGACTGTTTTGAGAGCTTGTGTACAAATAGCCTCTGAGAACCAAGTCCAGTTCCTTGTCACATGTGGCTTAGCTACTAAGCCCGGCAGAACCGTTTCTGCTGACAGGAGAAGGGGCAAAGGTGGGTTACTGGTACTTTAAAACCAGTCGGTTCAGGCAGATGGGGCTCATCAGCTGTGGTTGGCAGCTCACCTAGCAGAAGGAAAACTCCGATCTCAAACCTCCGCTGCCTTGTGGCTAAACCCACTCATGGGAAAGGCTTCAGCAGTAAACTCTGAGGGAAAAATTCGGAGCTGGAGTCCTTAGGCAGCTGGCTGAGTTCAACACAGACTGGCAACGCCAGTGACACTACTGAAACCAAACTGTATTGGTCTTTGCCGTTCCTTTGAGTTTATCAGATATATAGAGAGGAGGAGCTTGCTACATGGGCAACTGTTTGTTCTCCATATTGTACTGCCCAGACTTGTTTATCTAGACAACTGGGATGCAACATCTATGATTAAGCCTGGCCATCGGAAGCCCTGGACTCTATGAATAAGCTCCATTAATTGTAATCAAAGACTGACATTATATTTACAAAGGGGAACAACATTTTCTTTATTTGCAGGCAATTATACTTTACAGTGTTGGAAGACATCTTGGAAAAAATATAGAATTCTTGAAACAAGAACTGTTTTAGCTTGGAAATGATCTTTTGATGAGTTATCAACATTCAGTGTTAATTACATTCTCTGAAGTTACAGTTTCTCCCCAGAGGAACTCTTTAAACCTTTCTGTTCTCCATCTATGTATGTTTTGGGAATCTATTTGACATTTTAAAGTTTTCAATGCATTAGTTATTATAGATTAGTTATTTATCAGCCTCCTTGCGCCAGTCAGTGAGTTGGAGTAAGGACAGGGACAGGGCATGTGATTGGTCTCACAGTAAACAGTCTTCTGTATTGCAGGCAAACTTCAATGTACTGAGGAATCAGAGAGGAGCAGAGGGAACAGAACTTGTGGAGAAAACTGCAGCAACTTCTCCCAGTAAAAGTAGGGAAATTTCTCCAGTTGAGAAGACTGGCATACAAGGTAACAGAAAAAACTACCACAGTCTTTTACAGCAGTGCTCGATTGACAGAGAAGTTACCTAATCATTTTCAGTATGGCTGGGAATTAATTTTAAGTATATTGAGTCATTTTAAAAGCCATAACATCGTAAGACATAGGTATAGAATTAGGTCATTTGGCCCATCGAGACTGCTCCACCATTCAGTCATAGCTAATTTATTTTCCCTCTCCCCATAACCTTTGATTCCCTTACTAATTAAGTATGTATCAATCTCTACTGTAAATACACCCAATGTCTTGGCCTCCACAGCCATCTGTGGTGATGAGTTCCCCAGATTCACCATTCTCCAGCCAGAGAAACTCCTCCACATCTCTGTTCTAAAGGGATACCCTTGCATTTTGAGGCCATAACACATAATATCACATGACAGTTGTTTCTCTTTGATGCAAGCAATTAAAAACACATCATGTGACACACTGCTCATTTGCATATAATTATAATATTATAATAGAATTATTGTTCACCCGACGTCAGTTCTGATGAAAATGGAAAACCATGAGTGGGAAGTTAGCAAGTTGGTTGTGGCACTAACTGAACAGCCTCTGTTGGAGTATTCTCCATTATCAGGGAATCCTACATACCAAGCAACAGTTAGATTACTTCAGCACTGATTTTCTAAACATTAACAAGCACGTTCAGGTTAATTAGGAATCTTTCCAGGAAGTTATCAGTGACTTTTCCCACTCCTCACTTACTGATTCATTCTGGGCAAGAGCTCCTACATTAACTTTCCAATTATTCTGTTTTTCCTGAATCGTGGCTGAGACCAAGGGACATAGGAGTAGAATTAGGCTGTTTGCCCATTGAGTCTAACCCTATCATAAACCCAGTCAGTGACATCCGTGCATTGTGACAAGGAGCAGGAGTCCGAGTTGTCTTGTACATACTGTTCTGAGCTCTATGGTGCTGTATTCAATTAGAGACTTTTTTTTGTAATTTATTTTTTTTATTGGAGTTTATCATCAAACAAACATTTCCATAAGATGTATTTCAGATATTGTACATATATATCATATAGTCATATATGCCACAAATCTCCACATAATATTTATCTGAGGTATGTACTTACAGAAAAGTGAGGAAAGAAAGAACAAGCGAAAGGAGAAAACTATGTACAAGTAGGGACTGATCTTTTTTTTTACAACATATGCATTGACTTGTGAGAATAAAATCAGGCCTATGAGGTGTTATGTAGTTAAACTATTTTTCCCAGTATGAATCAAATCGTTCCAACTTATGATTAACAGATGCTGTTATCTTCTCCATTTTGTAAATATCCATTATAATTTCCATCCATGCACTTAAGGTTGGGCTCTCCTGTGATAACCATTTCCTAGTAAGAGGCTTTTTACCAGCCATCAACAGTTTATTCACTAAATATCTATCTCTTTTCAACCATTCCTGAGGGATATACCCAAAATATATGGTCTTACTTTCTAAGGGTATTTCACATTTAAAGATGTCTTGTGTATCCCACTCCAATAGTCTTTGATAATGGGGCATTCCCAGAAAATATGATAATAGTTTGCATTTTGATTTCCACAAGTTCTCCTGCTAACAGGGAGGTTACTATCATAATGGGATTTCTGAGAGGATGTAATAAAATATCTTATCAAGTTTTTCCTTCTGAACTCCCTCCATTTCTGTGAACTGATACACTTCCATTGATACCTCCATATTATTGTCCACTCTTCCTCAGATATAATTATCCCTCCTTCCTTCTCCCATTTTGTTTTAATGTATGAAGTCGAATATGTTTTAAGATTTGACAAACCCTTATACACGCTTGAAATGATTCTACTGCCGTTATCTGAATTATATGCTTTTCTAAATAGCTCTATCAAACATGTTCTTGCCTTGGTTACATTTTTAACCGTCCTATTAACATATTGTTGCATCTGTAAATACCGATAAAAATCTTGTTTTTCTAATAAGTGTTTCTCTTTAAGCATTTCAAAACTGAACAGTGTTCCTTCTTTCATTATATTGCAAAGAACTGTTATTCCTTTAGCTGTCCAGTCCTTAAATCTAGCATCCAGTTTATTCGGCATAAAATCCGAGTTATATGCACACCATTTAAGAATTGCAATATCTCCCTCTAGTTTAGGTAAAGAGTATGTTGGTTGCCCTAGATAGATCAAAATGTCATCCGCGTAACAAGCCAATTTATGCTCTGTCCCTTTAATAGTAATTCCTCTGATATCTTCATTTTGTCTGATGTATTGATCTAATGGTTTCAGATATAATGCGAAGAGTAGTGGTGATCATGTACAACCCTGTCTCGTGTCCCTTTCTAGGGTAAGACTATTTGATAAATGTCCATTGGTTTTAATCCTAGCAGTAGGGTTGTCATGTAGTGTCTGTATAGTTTTAATAATTGTGTTTTGGAAACCAAACCAATGTAAAACTCTGTAAAGAACATTCCAATTAATCGAATCAAATGCTTTTCCAGCGTCCACACTTATTACTATTGCTTCGATTTTTTTTTTGTATATCATCCATAATGTAAAGTGTCCTTTGTATATTGGCTTGTGTTTGGCATTGTTGTATAAAACCTGTCTGATCATTATGTTTCAGTATGGGTAGAAACTCCTCTAATCGTTTGGCCATGATGGAGGTAAATAATCTATAATCTACATTAAGAATGGATATTGGTCTAAATGACCCACATTCCATTTTATCCGTGCCTTCTTTCTGTAGAGCTGAGATTATCGCTTCCTTCCAGCTGGGTGGCATTTGTGCCTTTTTTAGAGCCCAATTCAATGTGGGGAGTAAGACAGGAATTAACTAATTTTTAAATTCTTTGTACCACTCTGCCGTATACCCATCTGATCCTGGTGATTTGCTTAATTTAAGCCTACTAATCGCAGCTTTTAGTTCAATTTCAGTTATGTCTGCAGTCATTGTTCTATTTTGTTCTTCACTTAAAGTGGGTAACTCTAGAGAATTCAGGAAGGTGTCAATTTGGGTTATGCTTCCCCCTGGAACTTTGGAATATAGAGTTTTGTAAAACACTTCAAAAGCTTCTTGAATTTCACTTAGCTTATTTTTTAAAAATAATTTTTGTCCTTGGATCCCTAATTCTATGAATTGTATTTTGTGCTATCTTTTTTTTCAGTTTCCACACCAGTATTTTCATAGATTTAGATCCACTTTCATAATTTCTCTGTTTCAGAAACATTAAATTTTTCCTGATTTCTTGCGTAGCCGCACTATTAGTTTCATTCCTAATGTTTTTAATTTCCTCTAATGTATCCTGTGCCAAATTCAATTTGTGTTTTTTTCTAGTTCCTTCAGCCTATTTTGTAATTCCTCTAATGTTTTATTCCTTATTTTTTTCTTATATGAAGATATCACTATAATTTTCCCTCTTAAAACAGCCTTCAGAGTATCCCATAGAATGGGAGGTGAAATCTCTCCGTTATCATTGAATTCTAAGTAAAGACCAATTTCTTTTTTAATTTGTTCCTTAAAGTGTGGATCATTGAGTAGACTTGAATTTAGTTTCCAAATAGTATTCTTTGGTTGTAGTCAAAATCAAAAGATAAATATATAGGTGCATGATCACTTACGTCTATTGTCCCAATTCCACAGGTGTTTATTTTGTCTTTGTCATTTCCAAATGTTATGAAATAGTCTATTCTTGTATATACAGAATGGGGGGCAGAATAATGAGTGTAATCCCTTCTGTTGGGGAAAAGGACCCTCCATATATCAATTAGACCAACATCCTCAAAAAGTGTATTAACTTTCTTAAGTAAGGATTTTGTTTCATAGGTTTTTCTATTGGAAGAGACTAACTTTGGTTGTAATTGTAAATTTAAGTCTCCCCCACATATCAGGAGACCTTCTGTTTCCGTTACCATAATATCAGTAATTTTCTGAAAGAAACTAATATCACTTCCTGGGGGTGCGTATATATTCAATAGAGTAACTGAATTGCCGTCTATATTCCCCCTTACCAGAATATATCTGCCCTCCTTATCTCCCATTTTGAATACTTTTTCAAAATTTAGCTTGCTTGAGATAAGAATAGCAACTCCTCTCCTATGCCCTGATTTATATCAGGAGAAAAACAGATTAGTGAAGCCCATTCTCTTTTGTTTTCCATGTTCATTATCACTTAAGGGAGTTTCCTGTAACTATACTACATGGGCTTGTTCTTTTTTTCATTTTGGATAGAATTCTACTACACTTGATTGGATTTAATAGCCCATTGACATTAAAAGAAATGAATTTTACTTTGTCCTTAGCCATGTGTATTTATCTGTCAATATATCATTGAAATTAGCAGAATAAAACTTAATTGATCTACTCCCTAAACAAATAAGAAGCAAGAAATGCAAATAATAAAAAAAGGCAACGAAGGTGTGATTCCAAGGCTGAGGTCTCTAGTAGATGACTCTGGGTTGAGCTAGAGGAAATGTCTAGCTGTGGGGGATAGCCCCTCCCACCTGTGAGTTGAGGACCCCATTGCAGTACCCATAAAAGTAAGTGAACAAATCTATGTCCATTACACTGAAAAGATTTCCCTGTGTATTCCTCCCATGTATATATTCTCATTTAGGTGGGGAGAAAGGAGTGAATGAATGAATAAAAGAGAATAATTGGGTAATATAAAATCCACATTATAATAAGTATTTCTTGAGATAGGTATAGCACCATCTATTTTTGCTTCTGTTTAGCTTCTCAACACTTTTAAAGTTAATCAAACCTAATGGCTGTTCTGGAGGGGGTGAGGGCTGTCTTCGGAAGACTCACAGCTTCTTCCTGATATATTTCTCTCGTCCTCCTCCCGTCCCCTGCTTTCTCGATTCTCTATTTCCCAAGCAGAGCGGGATAACTGCTCATCCAGGCTTTCCCTCAGTTTGATCACGCTGACGGGCAACCCTCTGGCCTTCATGTCTGTAGTCGCCTCTTCCACTGTCTGATACAGTTGGATCCCATCTTCATAAAACACTCGCAGTTTAGCAGGGTATGGAGTTTGGAATCTAATCTTTCCTTGCTTTAAGATTCGCTTTACTTCAGAGTATTCTTTACATTTCTGCAGGACCACTGGGAGGGGGGGGGGGTAATCTTGATCGAAATACAGGTATATTAATTTCCTGTCCAAAAACACCCTCTTCTTTCCCCAGGCCCTTCCTATAATCTCTGCCTTGGTATTGTATTGCAGGAATCTAATTACTATTGAGCGTGGCTTATCTTCTGTGTCTCCAGTAGGCCTTGGAGCGAGCGCACAATGCACCCTCTCAATTTCAAGCTCCATAGTCAAAGGAATCTCTAGCGTGTCCTGCAGCAACTTTCGTACAAACTCCATCATAGACAGACCCTCCGCTCCTTTGGGAACATTGTATATTCCGATATTTTTCCGTCGTGATCTTCCCTCCAGGTCAAGCAGTTTACTTTCTTGTTGATTTAATATTTTTATTGTCTTACTTAGTATCTGTTCCACGTTTTACACACGATCTTCCACCTTCTCAATTTGTGTCTCCGCCACCGCTATTTTTTGATTGACGTTGGTGAGCTTTGACTTGATATCATTTAGTTGCTGTTTTATATCTTTTTGGAATCCCTGTATCTCTTCCAGAATTTTTATCATATTCGCTACTTCACCTGAACGAGGCCTGGCGCCCGCCTCGCTACCACGCGGTCGGGTAGGAGAGCCGCTCGCTGCACCCCTCTCGTCCACAGGCTCTGCAGTGATGCTTTTTTTAATCTCCATTCCTTTTCCCCATTCTTGCCCCCTTATCAATTCAGATATGTTCAAACGATATTTTATTTGATGGATTAATGGGGCAAAATATGTGTTTTTCCAAAGGAGCTATTGACTTAGGCTGCCATTCTAAACGATGGCATCACCGGAACCCCCCAGGGAGTCCTATCTCAGCTGTGATGGAATGGTGGAGAAGACTCGCTAGGCCAGTTGACCTACTCCTATGTCTTAGGGTCACAGAGCCGTGGAAAAGTACAGAACAGAAGCAAGCTCTTTGTCCCATCTAGTCTGTGCCAAATCCATTTAAACTGCCTTCTCCCGTCGACCTGCACCCAGACCGTGGCCCTCCACACCCCTACCTACCATGTACCTGTCCAAACTTCTCTTAGGTGTTGAAATTAAGCTCACATGCACCACCTGTGCTGTCAGCTCATTCCACACTCTCACAACTTTCTGAGTGAAGAAGTTTCCCTTCATGTTTCCCTTTAACTTTTCACCTTTCACCCTTAATCCATGACCTCCAGTTGTCGTCCTACCCAACCTCAGTGGAAAAAGCCTGCTTGCATTTACCCTATCCGTACTCCTCATAATTTTGTATACCTCTATCAAATCTCCTCTCAGTCTTCTATGTTCCAAGGAATAAAGTCCTAACCAGGTCCACCAGACTGGCAACATCCTTGTAAATTTTCTCTGCACTCTTTCAACATTACTTACACCTTTCCCGTAGGCCTCACAAACGTCTCATACAACTTCGACATAAATCCCATCTCTTCTGCTCAATATATTGATTTAGGAAGGCCAATGAGCCAAAATCTTTTTTTATGACCCTATCTACCTGTGATGCCACTTCCAATGAATTATGGACCTGCATTTCCAGATCCCTTTGTTCTACTGTACTCCTCAGTGCCCTACCGTCCCTGTGTAAGATCTTATGGTCTATTTATTCATGAAGAAACAACAGTGATGACCGTCTGCTCCAGACCAGTCCAATCTTCATCGAAGGATCAGCAGTGGGAAGAGTGAGTGGCCTCAATTTCCCGGGTGTCAACATCTCTGAAGATCTACCCTAGGTCAATGTATCGATGTGGTTACAAAGAAGGCACAACAGCAGCTATATTTCATTAAAGGTTTGAAGAGATTTGGTCACCAAAGATTCTAGCAAATTTCTTCAATGTACCATGATGAGCATTCTGGTGTATCTTCATCTAGCATAGAGGGTCCAATGCATACGGTCAGAACCAATGCAGAGGGTTCTACACTAAACCAGCTACATTATGGGCACTAGCCTCCCTGCCTTTGAGGACATCTTCAAGAAGGCTGCATCTAACATTAATGACCATAGTCTCCAGGACGTGCCCATTTCTCATTGCTACCATCAGAGAGGAGGTCCAGGAGCCTGAAGAGACACAGTCAACATTTTAGGAACAACTTCTTACTCTTACCCACCACCATCAGATTTCCAAACAGTCTGTGAAACCATGAACACAATTTCATTATTATGCTTTTTACTGTACTTTTTAAAAATATTGTAGCTTCTAGTAATCTTTTTTATGTATTGCACTGTGGTGCTGCTAAAAAAAACAAAGAAAAAGTCACGACAGATGTCAGTAATAATAACACAAAATGCTGGCAGAACTCAGCAGGCCAGACAGCATCTATGGGAGGAGGTAGTGACAACGTTTCGGCCCGAAACCCCTCATCAGGAGATTTTCACTACTCCTGATGAAGGGTTTCGGCCCGAAACGTCGTCACTACCTCCTCCCATAGATGCTGTCTGGCCTGCTGAGTTCTGCCAGCATTTTTTGTTTTTATTTATTTCCAGCATTTGCTGATTCACTCGTGTTGCCTCAGTAATAATAAACTTGATTCTGATTCTGGGCTCTGGCTGCTCTGGAAGTTCAGACTGAAGCTGGGCTCTTCTCATCCAACAAGCTGAATATTCTGACCTTTAACCTCCTGCATATAGATCTGTCAGAAATCACTGCTCAGAACTTGTCACATTCATTCACCAAGTCCCTCTACAGATTAACTATTTTTGTCTCTCCCCCCAAAAAACACCTCCCAAACCCATTTCACTTTAAGAACATACAGTTGAAGCTTTTCCCACTGGCTACCTCAATACCAAAGGCAATATCTCACCACCCTGTGACACTGTGTAATGTCCACACATACTCTTTGCACTTTGTTCAACTTCAGCATTCGGAATTCAATGAGCTATCTCTTGGGTATGATATATACCCACTCTCGAGTAGCAGAGTGCCCTCTAGTAGCCAGAAGCGGCAGGGATGTTGCCTATGACTGGAAGGTGTGGAGTTGGAGGAACCTGGACATTCTGTGCAGTGAGGATTTGGAGGTGTCTGGTTCGCTGCTTCGCCTGTAAGGGACCTCCTGCTGCTGCCGTTTCCTTGCGAGCTCGTCCTCCAGGATCTGCACGGAGAGAACAACCACGGTTAAGCCTCGATGATAGACAAGAGATCATCGACATCTGATAAAGATTGTCTTTATGCATGCCAGACACTGAAACATACAGTAAAATGCATGAAATCAGTGAGCTTTGTGATGAGGGCAAACTGCAAGTGTTGCCATGCTTCCAGCACCAACCTGGCATGCCCTGACTCTGCTTATCTCTCAAAGGCAGGGAGGCTAGTGCCCATAATGTAGCTGGTTTAGTGTAGAACCCTCTGCATTGGTTCTGACCGTATGCATTGGACCCTCATAGATGAAGATACACCAGAATGAGAGATAAGCAGAAGAGTTAATTAACAAATATTCTCTCGCTCATACACATTTTCTGCGATATCTTAAGGTTAGACATTTTTTACAACAATATTTATCTAAGTTTCCATATTTGCAAGAATCTGATTTGTTGGATACCATTTTGAAGTTGAATCCATTAGTGAGAGGTACCATTAGCAGAATTTATAATTTATTTTTGTTACAAAAAGAGAACCTCTCACTATAGATTAAACAAGATTGGGAGAGAGAACTTACTATGACCTTTGTTAATGAAGATTGGCTACGAGTTTTGAAAAACGTAAATTCTTCTTCTATATGTGCCAATCACTGTTTAATTCAGTTTAAAATTGTTTACCATTATTATCTAACAAAGGAGAGACTATCTAAAATATTTCCAATAGACAACTATTATGATAGGTGTAAAACTGAAGTAGCTACTTTGTCACGTATGTTCTGGTCATGTTCTTCATTAAAACCATTTTGGAAATCTTTATTTTCTACAATTTCTAAAGCTTTGAAAATTAATCTACAACCTAATAGATTGACTGTTCTATTTGGAATAGTTCCGCATCATATTCAGGGTATTTCATCCACAGATCAACATGTAATTGCATTTGTTACATTATTGGCAAGAAGGGCTATTTTATTAAAATGGAAAGATACCTCTGTCCTTACACTAATTGAATGGTTTTCTCAAGTAATGTTATGTCTCAGTTTGGAAAAAATTAGAAGTAGAACTTTTGATCCCCGATTCGATTTTGAGAGAAGATGGGGCTCTTTTGCCAAATATTATCATTTAATTTGAATTATTTTATATGGTTTCCTTCCAGTCTTATTCTATATAAATATGAATTGGCGGCTGATGATTCTTTTTCTTTATATATATTCAGATGATGGTAAGACGCATTCCTCCGGGGGTTGATTCCTAATGGGTTTTTCCCCTTTTTTTTGTAGTCAGTGGGTTTTTTTTTCTTAGTTAGATGGGGTTCTTTTTTTTCCTTCTTTTCCTTTGATATAAAATTTTTTCTTTCATTTTTATATATTACGATCAGCTTTTTTTCTTCAGCTCTATTAATTGTATACATATTAATTTGTTGAAGTTTTGTATCATTTTATAGCTGTAGAAGATTATGTATCAATAAAAAGATTTTAAAAATGAAATCTCTCATATCCATTTCCCTCACAACTCAGCCTTCTCTATTCCAGTGAACATAAACCCAATCTACCCTGTCTCTCATTACCACAGCCCTCTAATCTGGGTACCATCCTGCTGAATCTCATCCGCATTCTCTCTATTGCTCCCCCATCTAACCTGCACTGTGGCAATCAGAACCATACGCAACATTCTAAGTGTGGTCTAACCAAAGTTTCATACAGCTGCAACGTGACATCCCAATTCTTATACTCAATGTGAAGACAAACAAAATCTGCTTCACTGTCCTCTCCATCAGTATGGATTTGTGCTCTAAGATCTCTCTCTGCATCAGAACAGAGGTCCCAGTGAAATCAGTTCAGGGTTGTGGTGAATGAAGTTATCCACACAGGTTCAGGAGCCTGATGGTGTAGGGTGATAATTGTTCTTGAACTTGGTGGTGTGGGACCTTATCAACTTATACATCTCTTTCAAGTCACCTCTTATTCTCCTTTGCTCCAAAAAGAAAAGCTCATTCAACATTTAGAACATAGAACATAGAATAGTACAGCACATTACAGGCCCTTCGGCCCACAATGTTGTGCCGACCCTCAAACCCTGCCTCCCATATAACCCCCCACCTTAAATTCCTCCATATACCTGTCTAGTAGTCTCTTAAAATTCACTAGTGTATCTGCCTCCACCACTGACTCAGGCAGTGCATTTCACACACCAACCACTCTCTGAGTGAAAAACCTTCCTCTAATATCCCCCTTGAACTTCCCATCCCTTAGCTTAAAGCCATGTTCTCTTGTACTGAGCAGTGGTGCCCTGGGGAAGAGGCGCTGGCTATCCACTCTATCTATTCCTCTTAATATCTTGTACACCTCTATCATGTCTCCTCTCATCCTCCTTCTCTCCAAGGAGTAATGCCCTAGACCCCATAATCTCTGATCATAATCCATACTCTCTAAACCAGGCAGCATCCTGGTAAATCTCCTCTGTACCCTTTCCAATGCTTCCACATCCTACCTATAGTGAGGTGACCAGAAGTGAACACAGTACTCCAAGTGTGGCCTGACTAGAGTTTTACAGAGCTGCATCATTACATCGTGTCTCTTAAACTCTATCCCTCGACTTATGAAAGCTAACACTCCATAAGCTTTCTTAACTACTCTATCTACCTGTGAGGCAACTTTCAGGGATCTGTGGACATGTACCCCCAGATCCCTCTGCTCCTCCACACTAGCAAGTATCCTGTCATTTACTTTGTACTCTGCCTTGGAGTTTGTCCTTCCAAAGTGTACCACCTCACACTTCTCCGGGTTGAACTCCATCTGCCACTTCTCAGCCCACTTCTGCATCCTATCAATGTCTCTCTGCAGTCTTCGACAATCCTCTACACTATCTACAACACCACCAACCTTTGTGTCGTCTGCAAACTTGCCAACCCACCCTTCTACCCCCACATCCAGGTCATTAATAAAAATCACGACCTATTTACATATTCACAACTTTAATAGCATTCCAATTAAATAAATAAACCAATAGATAGATAAATAGGTAGCTAGATAGTTAGATTGATAAATGAATGTAAAAACTGAATATATGAGTTGTAAAGTCCTTGAAAATGAGTCCATTGGCTGTTGAAGCAATTTAGAGTTGAGGTGAGTGAAGTTATCCATGCAGGTTCAGGAGCCTGATGTTTTAAGGGTAATAACTGTTCCTGAACCTGGTGGTGTGGGACAAAGGTTCATGTACCTTCTGCCCAATGGTAGTAGCAAGAAGAGAGCATGGCCTGGATGGTGGGGTTCTTGAAGAAGGGTGCTGCTTTCTTGTGGCATCAGTCCTTGTATATGTGCAGATATGCTCAATAGTGGGGAAGGGAGGGCTTGATGGACATCGATGTAATCTGTATGCAGATGTTAGGTTTGGAACATAGTCCTTATGGGGAATCAAACAGTAGCTTATTGGATGGATTGAAGTCTATGAAGGGAGGAAGGTGGACCGGTTGGACACTTACCCCTCGGCGAGAAGCAAGACGTTCCTTCCATTCCTTCAGCTCCATCGTGTGCTCCTCATTGAGTGTCTTCAGTTTTTCTTTCTCACTGTCTATCAGAAGATGCAACTTCTCATTCTGGTGAGAGATAAAACGGAGCATTAACTCAACATTCACCTGGTTCAAGTAGAAATCAGTTCAAACCTAGGAATCTTTAATTTATTATAACATTCCTGTCTGCCCATAGTCAGGGGCCCCCAACCTCAGTTAATGGTAGGGATCCATGGCATAAAAAAGGTAGGGAACCCTTGAGTTGGATCCTAATGGTGTTACATGTGTGTGGACAAAGGACGGCAACAGAGTAGTATGATTAAACGTTTCTACTGTGTCATGTTAGTAGTGTTAAAGGCTGAGCAACTTAGTGCGGAACTGACGAACCAGGCCCCCAAGACGAAGAACATGCACCAAAAGGCAGCGACCTCCTCGCGTAGGAGGACCGATTGATTCACTGTGAGGTCGAATGGCTGCACGCACACTTGCTATATTCTCGCATTTGATCTGATATGGTTCAAGTGGGTGTCCAGAATTCCACTGAACTCCCAGATTCCATAAGATTCCAGATGGCAACAATGTAGGGATGGCTGTTTTTAATTTGCAATTCAAATATTGAAACACAAAATCTCTCCAAAGGACACTAAGCCAATGTTTTGTCACTGACGAGGCTTTAAACTACCCCCAAAGCAGTGGTGGATCTCTCTCGAGTCAGTACAGTCCTGATGGTGAAGCTCCTTTGCCAGTGTTTTTAGACAGGGAGTTCAGGAACTTTGATACAATGACACTGAGGCACTTCAAAAATGAATGGCTGGAGTTTGTGCAATGAAAGGAGGGGTGAGGGGGTGTTTGGATTTTGAAGTTTCTATTATTCATTCTATAGGGTTTCTTGTTTCATGGCTAAGTTGAGTGAAGTTATCCCTTTTGGTTCAAGAGCCTGATGGTTGTAGGGTAATAACTGGTCCTGAACCTGGTGGTGTGGGACCTGATGGTTGAGGGGTAATAACTGTTCCTGAACCTGGTGGTGTGGGACCTGATGGTTGAGGGGTAATAACTGTTTCTGAACCTGGTGGTGTGGGACCTGATGGTTGAGGGGTAATAACAGTTCCTGAACCTGGTGATGTGGGATCTGATGGTTGAGGGGTAATAACTGTTCCTGAACCTGGTAGTGTGGGACCTGATAGTTGAGGGGTAATAACTGTTCCTGAACCTGGTGGTGTGGGTCCTGATGGTTGTAGGGCTAATAACTGTTCCTGAACCTGGTGGTGTGGGACCTGATTGTTGTAGGGGTAATAACTGTTCCTGAACCTGGTGGTGTGGGACCTGATTGTTGTAGGGGTAATAACTGTTCCTGAACCTGGTGGTGTGGGACCTAAGGCTCCTTCCCGATGGCAGCAGTGAGAAGAGTGCAGGGCCTGGTCAATTTAAATGGGAAGAGTTTCAAGTGCATCATAAATACCAGTATTCTGTAGTTGGGCTGAATGTCCTGTGTGCCTTCTATCTTATGTAGTCCTAAGTGAAATTGTGTACAGCAGAGTGCTCCTAATCTGACAGACTCTTGATGTACTTTTCTTGCTCGGTCATACTTTGGCTCTGACCATATCTGTGCTCCAGTCTCTATCCGACCAAAAGCCAGGGCCTGCAAGTTGTGAAACCAACAATGGAGGTGCAGCGGGGCGCTGAGTTACCTGGAGCTGCTGTAGTTCCGCACTGTTGTTCTCACATTGTTTCATCAGTTCCTTAAACTGAGCTTCGTGCAGCTGCTGTTGGTGGTGTCTCTCTGCTTTCTGTTGAGCTTCTTCCTGCGCTATGAACTGGTGAGGAAATCACAAAGGGTTAACTAATGCTGTATTTTGCTCTCTCTCCATTTGCACCCTGAGAGGCTCAATGGTTCCTTTTAATATCGGAGAATGCATACAATATACAACCTGAAATTCTTACTCTTCACAGACATCCTCAAAACAGAAGAAAACCCCGAAGAATGAATGACAGAGAAATGTTAGAAGCCCCAAGCCTCCCTCCCCTCCCATGCACAAGCAGCAGCAAAGCATTAATCCTCCCCCACTTGTTACAGCAGAAAGCATCGGTGCCCCCACCCACCAAGCTAGTAACTGCAAAACCCCCATAGAACGTGATCTAGGTCCAGCAAAACCTACAGTCTATCACCCAGCTCTTTGTCATGCCGCAGGTTCTCTCTCTCTCTAACGAGGGAGAGAGAGAGGTGTTGCCCCACCACAGTGAGAGGTGAGACCAACAAGCAGCTGGCTGTTTTGATGTTACAGCCTGCAGTGTCTGAGTTTCTCTGGAATCGGGAGGGGTGGAAAGGGGGAGAAGGGGCAAGAGAGCAGTGGAGAGAGCAAGAGAGAGAGAGAGAGAGAGAGAGAGAGAGAGACACAGATGTTCAACTCAATGAAAAAAAACAACCAGGAGTTGTGACATGCGATTTACCCACGTACTCCACCAGAGTGCAGGGTATTCATTGACTTTTACCTTAATCCTAACAAATTATACCAATTTTAAATTGATCCACTCGAAGTATTTAAACTGAGTACTAGTTCTAACAACTAAATCCTATTTTAAATACAATTTCAGAAAACGTGGCAAATACTCAGCTGGTCAAGCAGCTTCTGAGGGAAAATTCCTCGCATTTTCTGTTTTTATTTCAGATTTCCAGCAACTGCAATCTTTTGCTGATCAGCCCTGGTTAGAGCACACTTGGAATATTTCTTTATTTTATCTATTGAGATAGAGTTGGGTTAGGCTCTCCTGGCCCTTTGAGCCACGTCACCCTGCAACCCCTGATTGAATCCTGGCCTAATGACCAATTAACTCACCAACCGGCACGTTTTTGGACTGTGGGAAGAAACCAGGGCACCCGGAAAAACCCATGTGGACATGGGGATTATGTACAAACCCCTTGCAGGCAGTGGTGGGAATTGAACCCGGATCACTGTTACTGTAAAGTGTCATGCTAACAACCACGTACCATGTTCAGGTTTGTTCACCTCATTATAGGAAGGATGTGGAAGCCTTAAAGTGGGTGCAGAGGAGATCTACCAGGATGCTGCCTGGACTGGAGAATGTGTCTTATGAGTGAACAAGGGCTTTTCTCTTTGGAGGGTAAAAAATTTTCTTAGTTTCTGGTTGAAGACAAGAACTTTCTGATTCTGATGAAGGGTTTTTAACTGGAAAAGATAACCCTGGCTTCTCTTTCTATAAATGGTGACCGACCTGGTGACTCTACAGCATTTCCTATCTTTATGTCAGATTTTCAGCATCTGCGGTTGTTTAATTTTGATTTTCTGCACAGAATTCCTCTGAGTGCAACTTTAAACTGGAAGGTAGGAATCAACGCAGCTATGAAGAAGGCAAGGCAGCGGCTACATTTCATCAGGAGTTTGAGGAGATTCGGTTTGCCTCCTAAAACACTCGAAAACCTCTATAGATGTGCCATGAGAGAATTCTGACTGGCTGCATCACTCATTGGTATGGGATGGTGGGGTGGGGGGGGGGGTGGTGGAATACTGCGCAGGATTGAAGTAAGCTGCAGAGAGTCAGGTCCACCATGGGCACTACCCTCTGTAGTATCTGAGACAACTACAAGGAGCGATGCCTCAGAAAGGCGGCATCCATCATTAAGGACACCCACCAACCAGGATATGCCCGCTTCTCAAAGTTACCATCAGGAAGGATGTACAAACCCTGAAGACACACACTCAGAGATTCAGGAACAGCTTCTTCCCCTCTGCCATCTGATTTCTAAATGGACACTACCTCACTACCTTTTCTTCAAATTTCTGTTTTTGCACTACTTATTTTAACTTAACTATTATAAATAAATAATAATAAAATATATATATATATGTATAGATTCAGTGTAATTCAGTTTTCTTATCAGTATTTATCATGTATTGCATTGTCCTGTTGCCACAAAGTTTACAAATTTCATGACATATGCTAGTGATATTGAACCCAATTCTGATCCCATGCATTAGGGTTAGGGTGATGGCATCGTGTTAATGCTGTGATACATTAGGGTTAGGGTGATGGCATCGTGTTAATGCTGTGATGCATTAGGGTTATGGCATCGTGTTAATGCTGTGATACATTAGGGTTAGGGTGATGGCATCGTGTTAATGCTGTGATACATTAGGGTTAGGGTGATGGCATCGTGTTAATGCTGTGATACATTAGGGTTATGGCATCGTGTTAATGCTGTGATACATTAGGGTTATGGCATCGTGTTAATGCTGTCATCCATTAGGGTTAGGGTGATGGCATCGTGTTAATGCTGTGATGCATTAGGGTTAGGGTGATGGCATCGTGTTAATGCTGTGATACATTAGGGTGATGGCATCGTGTTAATGCTGTCATCCATGTGGGTTCAGATAGGATGGACAACCTGTTTGATGCGATCCCTTTGCTCCAGAGGGCTGACGGCCTGGCTCTTCAGGCTCTGTTTGAAGATATTCAGTTGGGTCTTGGCCTCGTGGCGCTGTGTTTTTGGCAGTCGGGCCCGCTCCTGTGCCTGTTGGCTCTTCAGGTCTTCTATGAGGGAGTGGTGATCGTGGGACATTCTCTCCTTCTCCTGTGAAAAAGGCAGAAAGAAAAAAAACAGAAGAAATTTAACATCAATGTCTTTTTGTTCTTTGCAAGAGCTTCATAATATTTGTTCGTTCATTATTTGCTGTGTCATATGACATTGGTGATCTTGATCTATCCATGACTATGATTGCCCTTGGCAAATTTTTCTACAGAAATGATTTGCCATTACCACCTTCTGGGGCAGTGTCTTTACAAGACGGGTGACCCCAGCCATTATCAATCCTCTTCGGAGATTGTCTGCCTGGCGTCAGTGGCCGCATAACCAGGACTTGTACCGGCTGCTCATATGACCATCCACCACCTGCTCCCATGGCTTCACGCAACCCTGACTGGTGGGTGGGGGGGGGGGGGGGGGTCGACGAAACAGATGCTACACCTTGCTGAAAGTGACCTGATGGCTAGTGGAGGGAAGGATCGCCTTACACCCCCTTTGGTAAAGACACGTCCTCCACTCCACCACTCTCTTCATAATATTATCCATCCAAGAAAACCTAATTCCCATTCTTTAACAGACGAGGATGTTGCTTTGGCAGACTGACTTCTACCTTGCCACAGCCACACACACACATGCCTCTGCTTACTTCAAGTTCAAGTTTATTGGCATAATCAAAAATTATTGCACCTAGCCTCAAATTCAAAGTAAATTTATTATCAAAGTATGTGTGTGTCACTATGAGATTCATTTATATGTTACCGTGAGAATCATTTTCTTGCAGGCATTTACAGGAAATTGACTGAGCCTTCACTCCTGCCAGCTCATGCTCCTCACCCTCCCCCATCATTTTATTTTGCCTCTCCCCTCTTCCTTTCCAGTCCTGACGAGGGGCCTCGGCTCAAAAAGGTTGACCGTTTATTCCTCTCCACTGATGCTGCCTGACCTGCTGAATTACTCCAGCATTTTGTGTGTGTATACAGAATCTGCAGAACCGCTGAGCACATCTACACAGAACACTGTCACAGGAAAACAGCATCCATCATCAGAGATCCCCACCACCCAGGACATGTTCTCTCCTCGCTGCTGCCATCAGGAGGAAAGTACATGAGCCTCAGGACTCACACAACCTGGTTCAGGAACAGTTATTACCCCTCAACCATCAGGTCCCACACCACCAAGTTCAGGAACAAGGAACAGATATTATCCTACAACCATCCGGTCCCACACCACCAGGTGTAGGAACGGTTATTACCCCTCAACCATCAGGTCCCACACTATAAGGTTTAGGAAGCTCTTACCCCTCAACCATCAGGTCCCACACCACCAGGTTCAGGAACAGTTATTACCCCTCAACCATCAGGTCCCACACCACCAGGTTCAGGAACAGTTATTACCCCTCAACCATCAGGCTCTTGAACCAAAGGAGATAACTTCACTCAACTTCACTTGCCCTGTTATTGAAATGTTCCCAGAACCTATAAACTCACTTTCCAGGATTCTTCATCTCATGTTCTCAATATTTATTGCTTACTTATTATTTATTATTATTATTTCTTCTTTTTGTATTTGCATTGTTTGTTAACTTCTGCAGTCTAACTGAATGCCCTAGTTGGTGCGGTCTTTCATTGATTCTGTTATGGTTATTCTATAGATTTATTGAGTATGCCCACAAGAACATGAATCTCAGGGTTGTATATGGTGATGCAAATGTTCTTTGATAATGATTTTCTTTTCTGGTCTGATCATAACAAGAATACTGGAGAAGCTGGAGAAGACCATTCAGCCCTTCAAGCCTGCTGTACCATTCAGTAAGGTCAGGGGTGATCTTTTATCTCGGAGCTACTTTGTGATGTTGAGCTCGGTGTCTTTGGGGACTAGGCACAGTGGAGGGGAATACAGCCTGACACAGATCAGCAGTGATCGTACTGAATGAATGGCTCAACGATAGCATAGCGCTTAGCGTAATGCTTTACAGCGCCAGTGATCGACTCTCGCCAATGTCTGTAAGCAGGTGGTTCATTCTCCCTGTGACTGTGTGGGCTTCCTCTGGGTGCTCTGGTTTCCTCCCACATTCCCAAAAAAATCTATGCGTTCGGATTAGTCGGTTGAGGCCTTGCTATGCAGGCACCAGAGGCATGGAGGAACTTGCAGGCTGCCCCAGCACATCCTCGGACTGTGCTGGTCATTGACGCAAACAACACTGTAGTGTTTCAATGGTAGACTTGTGACAAATAAAACTAATCTATTTAATCTTAGAATGACAGGGCAGGTTTGAGGGGCAGAATGGCCTAGTTCCTGCTCCAATTTCCATAGCCCATATTCTCTTAACATCTAAAAACCTACTGATCTCTGCTTGAATATAGTCCATGACTGAACTTCCACGGCTGCCTTGCTTAGAGAATTCCAAAGATTCACTACCTTATGAGTAAAGAAATTTCTCCTCATCTCCTTAGACTCAGAGTCATAGAACACTACAGCACAGAAACAAGCCCTTTGGCCCATCTAGTCTGTGCTGAACCATTATTCTGCCTAGTCCCATTGACTTGCACTGTGACCATAGTCTTTCATTCCCCTCCCATCCATGTACCTGTCCAAATACTCGCGCTAACAGCTCATCCTGCACTCTCACCACCTCTGTGAACATATGCACAGATACTCACCCTTAGCATGTGCTTCTCACTCACCTTCTCATGCCTCTTCATCAGCTGTAGTCTCTGTAGTGAGAACTGTTCCTTCACCTGCTGCTTGAACAAGTGATACTTCTCATTTAGATGTCGTTGCTCAACGTCCCAGACCACTTCCTCACGATCTAATGTTGAAACAGTTTTATAAAACATTATAAAAGATTTTTAAAAAGCCAGTTCAACATTAAAAGATTAGTGTTGTATATTTAATATTTCAATAATATTTGAGTAATCTTGTGTACATATACTGTATATATAGGTTGATTAAGCATTCTTGTTCCTTTAAATAATTAATTACGGGTTATATGTGTAAATACGTGAACTGCATATGTTATCAGTACGACACGTGCGCACCTCGCTTAAAGTAGACTCGAAGTTGGACCTGCGTTTCGGACTCTCGTGTCTTCCTTTGCGGTTACAAAACATGACAGTTAGTTTTATTTGTCTGTCCCAATGGACTCACTTTCAAGGATTCTTCATCTCATGTTCTTGATATTTATGGCTTATTTATTTATCATTATTTCTTCTTTCTTTTTGTATTTGCACAGTTTGTTGTCTTCTGCACCTTGGTTGAACGCCCACGTTGGGTGGTCTTTCATTGATTCTGTTATGGTTATTATTCTGTAGATTTATTGAGCATGCTCTCAGGAAATCCCAGAGTAGTATGTATTGACACACATATATATACATATATACATACACACACACACACACACACACACACACACACACACACACACACACACACACACACACACACACACACACACACACACACACACATATATATAGTACTTCGGTAATAAATTTACTGTGAACTTTGAAACATCGAAGCATACGGTGAAATGTGTCGTTTGCATCGACAACCAACACAGTCTGAAGATGTGTTGGGGACAAGTGTCATCAGTCTTCCGGTGCCAAAATAACATGCCCACAACTGACTAACCTACTAACCCTCACGTCTTTGGATTGTGGGAGGAAACTGGAGCACCTGGTGACGTGACCACCATGTGGTCAAGTGGAGAATGTTCAATCAGCGGCGGGAATTGAACCCAGGTGACTGGTGCTGTAAAGCGTTAGGCTACCATGCTGAAGGTTGCTTTTGACATGTCCACATGTGGACATTTTGCAATAGTGTTGAAAAGTCACAGAACTGAGAGAGAGGAGTAATAATTTGCCTGGATGTTTCAGATCTGGGGAGGTGGTGCTGACAGGGAGACTGTATAGCATTGGAGGTTTCAGACTGGGGTACTGCTTCCTCAATCATGACTACCAATTCATCCCCGTTACAAGTGAGAAATAAATACAAAAATCTGTGTTAGTTTGAAGCTCTATCACGCAACATTCACTCAACATCGTTCACACTCGAAGGCAGCAATAGTCTCAATGCCACATGCAATTTTAATTTGTCACCAGAGTGATTTTTAACATTTGTCAATCAACGAGTGATGCGGATTTACATGTGGTCTTAAACGTCCTCACCTCTCTTCAGCTGTTGCACTTTCATCAGCCGCTCAAGATCAGTGGAAGATATTTTTGACTTGCGCTGCCGAACGATCTTTTGCAAGGCCTCATTGAGCTTCTGCTGTTGTTTCTGAATGAATTCTTGCTCCTGGTAAAGGAAAATCCCAAAGTGACTTACGGTCAGTCTCTTGCATTGTGATGTTAGTTACTGTCATAAAGTGGGGAAATTGTAACAACAATAGCACAGAAAAATATTAAAGGTTTCACACGTTAGGTTGTGAGTGTGAATGGAGGCACGCTGAGGTGTGAAGAGTAGTCTGAATCACAGCCTTAGAATTCGTACTCTGCATTGCGAGTTAACGGAACCCCAGCCCTCTTGCTCTATTATATCCTCTCGGGATGGAGAGCTGGGCTGAGAAATGGTAGATGGAGTTCAATCCGGCAAAACGTCACTTCAGAAGAAGGACAAAATTGAAGGCAGAGTACAGGGACCTGAAGAAAGGTCTCGGCCGATAACATTGACTGTTTATTCATTTCCATAGATGCTGCCTGAGCTGCTGAGTAACCCTGTGTGTGTTGTACAGGGTTAATGGCAGGATTAACCATATGACAATTACAGCACAGAAACAGGCCATCTCGGCCCTTCTAGTCCGTGCCGAACTCTTGGCCATTCTGTGCCCGTGTGTTATGATCTTATGTAAGGAACAGAGGGATCTTGGGGTCCTCAACCTTGTGATACAAGACACTATTGGATGTTGTTAATGTGGGATGCTGCAAGGCTGGTTCACTGATTTATTGGTGGGTGGCGAGGGAGCTGCGTGGCCTCGGCTGCAGTGAGGACCAGGCCTCAGGCCGCAGTGTTGCCTGTTTATAGCTGCAAAGGAGAGAGGTGTTGGAGTCCGTGCGCTTCACAGGAGGCAGCGTGGCGTGGCGTCCAGGTTGGAGTCAGTGCTGCCCCCAGTGTTCACCCAGCAGAAGACAAGCTGTATTGAGGTCTATATTCATTAAACATTGGACTACAGGTTTCCCCTACTATCTGAAGGTAGAGCGTTCCTATGAAACCGTTTGTAAGCCGAAATGTCATGAAGCGAAGAAGCAATTACCATTAATTTATATGGAAAAATTTTTGAGCATCCCCAGACCCAAAAAAATAACCTACCAAATCATACCAAATAGCACATAAAACCTAAAATAACACTAACATATACAAAGTAGTAAAAGCAGGAATGATATGATAAATATACAGCCTATATAAATTAGAGATATTGTATGTATGGTGTAGTTTCACTTATCAAAATTGGAAAGACAGCCTGCCAAAATCGATTTGGAGAAAAAAAATTGGCACGTACACGCATGTGCACGTACACGCCTACACACGTACACGCATACGCACATACACACATGTGCACACAACTGCTCACACAAGGCTTCATGGTCATGGCAGTCTTTCTTGGGGTTAACACACGTATAAAGTGGGCATCTTTTTTCGTAAAAGCGAAAATCCACTTTGGTTAGCGAAAACAAGTACTATTGTAGGTCTTTTGTAACAGCGAACTGTTGTAAAGCGAACGTTTGAACAACGGGGGCCATCTGTATATTTTTTTGTGTGACTGGATTTTACTGATATCTTACATGTGCTTGCTATCTTATACGTGCTACATGTGCCTAGTGCTGTGTATGACTGTTAGTACTGTGTTTTGTACCTTGGTCCCTGAGGAAAACTGTTTCGTTCGGCTGTATTGATGTGTGTGAGGTTGAATGACAATTAAACTTGACCGTTCAAGGTGATAGGGTGGTGAAGAAGGTGTATGCTTTGTTGGCCTCATTAGTTTGGAGGTTGAGTTTAAGAGCTGCAAGGTAGTGTTGCAGCTGTATAAAACCCTGTTTAGACCACACTTGGAATATTGTGTTCAGTTCTAGTCACCTCATTATAGGAAGGATGTGGAAGCTTTAGAGAGGGCGCAGAGGAGATTTACCCAGATGCTGCCTGGATTACAGAGCATGTCTTGTGAGGAGAGGTTGAGTGAGCCAGGGCTTTTCACCTTAGAGTGAAGGAGGATGAGAGGTGACTTGATAGAGGTGTACAAGATGATAAGAGATCAAATGCCAGAGCCAGAGACTTTTTCTAGGGTGGAAATGGCTAATATGAGGGGGTATAATTTTAAGGTGATTGAAGGAAAGTACTGTATAGGAGGGGCTTCGGAGTTAAGTTTTTTTCACTCAGAGTGTAGTGGGTGCATAGAACCTGCTGCCGGGAGAGGGGTGGTAGAAACAGATGCTTCAGGGACATTTGAAAGAATGCTAGATAGGCTCATGGCTGAAAGAAAAATAGAAGTCTATGTGAGAGGGTTTGATTGATCGTTGAGTGGGTTAACAGGTCAGCACAACATCGTGTACTGCACTCTGACTCTATGGCATGGGATCTGACCATAGCAGGACCCTCATCACAGTACAGGAGCCATTCATGGTACTAGCCAAATGTGGTACAGGGCTCAGTCCTGAGAAACCCCCAGCACAGGACCCAACTCTGCAGTTGACCCAGTCACATCATAATGCTCAATGGTAGCATGGGGTATGACCAGGCCCCGACCACAAGACCATAACAGATAGGAGCAGTATTTGGCCATTCAGCCCATCAAGTCTTCACTGCCATTCGATCATGACTGATTCATTTTTCCCTCTCAAACCCATTCTCCTGCCTTCTCTCTGTAACCTTTGATGCCCTTACTAATCAAGAACCTATCAACCTCTACTTTAAATATACCCAATGACTTCCAGAGATTCACCACCCATGGCTAAAGAAACTGCTGCTCAATCTCGGTTCTGAAGGGACTTTGTCCTTCTATTCTGAGGCTGCCCCTGATCCGAGACTCTCTCACTTTCACACCGTGGCCCCATTATGCAACCATTCGTTTCCACAGTGCCAATTTCCATTAAGCGTCAGTTCAATTGTGATGTATAGCTTCAAGTGGATAGACAGAGACTTCTTCCCAGCGCAGAAGTAACTAATATGAGAGGGCATAACCTTAAGGTGATTGGACGGAACTATAGGGGGTGCAGAGATTGTTTAAAATTTTTTTTTTACAAAGAAAGTGGTGGGTGCATGGAATTCCCCATTTAATGGCATTGGTCCATGGCATAAAAAAGGTAGAGAACCCCTGTGGTAGAGGCAGATACATTAAAGATGTTGAAGATAGGTACATGGATGATAGAAAAATTGGGGGTTATGTAGGAGGGAAGGATTACATTGATCTTAAAGAAGACTAAAACGTTGGCATAACATTGTGGGCCGAAGGAACTGTACTGCGCTGTCTTCTTCTTCGATTGTCCATTGGAATCCGATGACGATGTCCACTCCATTAACACTGAGATCTTTGATGACTATACAGTCCTAACCTGGACCCACAAGCTCTATTGCAGGTGGGACATGTATATGTGGTAATGGTGGTAGTGATGGCAACCATGGCTGCATTTCTCCTGGCTCTCTTCTGCTGTCTTCTGGTTGTTCTTTCCATCTCCAGAATACGAACCCCGTCCCTACACAGCTGTCGCCAAGTGTTACGGTCAGCAGCAACATCCTCCAGGTCCTCGGGTCTGATCTTGCACTTCCTTAAAGCATTCTTCATCTGATCCTTATTGTGCTTCTTCGGCCCTCCAGCTGAGCGTCGACCATGATGTAGCTGGCCGTATAATGCTCTGTGGGGTAGCCGACATGGGGGCATCCTTATCACGTGCCCCAGCCACTGCAGCTGACGCTGGGTGATCATGGCCTCAATACTTCTGCAGTTGGTCTTTACAAGTATTTCAGTGTGAGGCACCCGCTCACACCAGGTAACTCCCAGGATGCGCTGAAGGCAGCTTATGTGGAAGTTCTCCAAGGACTTGATGTCTTTCTTGGAAGAGGACAGCGAGGCTTTGAGAAGAAGTGCGGCGGCGGCCATTTTCAAATTGCTTCTCAGATCGGAGTTCTGAGAGGCGGGACTGCGCAGGCGCGTGAAGGAGGCCTGGGAAGGAGGGAAGATATAAAAAGGAGAGAAGGAGTGAGGCAATTCTCTTTTGGAAGAGGACAGCGAGGCTTTGAGAAGAAGTGCGGCGGCGGCCATTTTCAAATTGCTTCTCAGATCGGAGTTCTGAGAGGCGGGACTGCGCAGGTGCGTGAAGGAGGCCTGGGAAGGAGGGAAGATATAAAAAGGAGAGAAGGAGTGAGGCAATTCTCTTTTGGAAGAGGACAGCGAGGCTTTGAGAAGAAGTGCGGCGGCGGCCATTTTCAAATTGCTTCTCAGATCGGAGTTCTGAGAGGCGGGACTGCGCAGGTGCGTGAAGGAGGCCTGGGAAGGAGGGAAGATATAAAAAGGAGAGAAGGAGTGAGGCAGTTCTCTTTTGGAAGAGGACAGCGAGGCTTTGAGAAGAAGTGCGGCGGCGGCCATTTTCAAATTGCTTCTCAGATCGGAGTTCTGAGAGGCGGGACTGCGCAGGCGCGTGAAGGAGGCCTGGGAAGGAGGGAAGATATAAAAAGAACGCAGCATTAAGCAGCGGGCAGCTTCATTTGTGGGCAGCGGAGTGAGCCGGGAGCAGAGTGTAGGGCTTGGGCTCAGAGGGCTTAGGCGAAAGAGGGCACAGTAGGCTTATCTTTTAGTTCTCCTTGTTATTTTCAGTTATTCGGGAAGTATGAGTGTGAGGGCAGCTTGTTGTTCTCGGTGTCGGATGTGGGAGATTCTGGAGTCTCCGAGCCTCCCGGACGTCCACATCTGCGCCAGGTGCGCCGAATTGCAGCTCCTGAGGGACCGAATTAGGGAACTGGAGCTGCAGCTCGATGACCTTCGCCTGGTCAGGGAGAGTGAGGAGGTGATAGAGAGGAGTTACAGGCAGGTGGTCACTCCGGGGCCACGGGAGGCAGATAGGTGGGTCACGGTCAGGAAGGGGAAGGGGCAGGTACTAGAGAGTACCCCAGTGGCTGTACCCCTTGACAATAAGTACTCATGTTTGAGTACTGTTGGGGGGGACAGCCTACCTGGAGGAAGTGACAGTGGCCGGGCCTCCGGCACAGAGGACGGCCCTGTAGCTCAGAAGGGTAGGGATAGAAGAAAGAGGACCATAGTAATAGGGGACTCGATAGTCAGGGGTTCAGACAGGCGGTTCTGTGGAGGTGATCGGGAGTCCCGGATGGTAGTTTGCCTCCCTGGTGCCAGGGTCCGGGACGTTTCTGATCGCGTCCAAGATATCCTGAAGTGGGAGGGTGAGGAGCCAGAGGTCATGGTACATGTAGGTACCAATGACATAGGTAGGAAAGGGGAAGAGGTCCTGAAACGAGAGTATAGGGAGTTAGGAAGGCAGTTAAGAAGAAGGACCGCAAAGGTAGTAATCTCGGGATTACTGCCTGTGCCACGCGACAGTGAGAGTAGGAATGGAATTAGGTGGAGGATGAATGCGTGGTTGAGGGATTGGAGCAGGGGGCAGGGATTCAAGTTTCTGGATCATTGGGACCTCTTCTGGGGCAGGCGTGACCTGTTCAAGAAGGACGGGTTACACTTGAATCCTGGGGGGACCAATATCCTAGCGGGGAGGTTTGCTAGGGCTACGGGGCAGACTTTAAACTAGTAAGATGGGGGGGCGGAAATCAATTTGAGGAAACTATGGGAGAGGAGGTTAGTTCACCAGTAGAGCAAGTAAGTAGACCGTGTGTGAGGGAGGACAGGCAGGTGATGGAGGAGGGATGCGCTCAGCCCGAAGTTGTAGGGGAGAAGAAAGAAAAGGATAATAAATTTGAATGCATTGCTAGGGATGAAAAGAGAGGAGGAGGTGGAGAGTATCTTAAATGTATCTATTTTAATGCTAGGAGCATTGTAAGAAAGGTGGATGAGCTTAAAGTGTGGATTGATACCTGGAATTATGATGTTGTAGCTATTAGTGAAACATGGTTGCAGGAAGGGTGTGATTGGCAACTAAATATTCCTGGATTTAGTTGCTTCAGGTGTGATAGAGTAGGAGGGGCCAGAGGAGGAGGTGTTGCATTGCTTGTCCGAGAAAATCTTATGGCGGTGCTTTGGAAGGATAGATTACAGAGCTCCTCTAGGGAGGCTATTTGGGTGGAATTGAGGAATGGGAAAGGTGTAGTAACACTGATAGGAGTGTATTATAGGCCACCTAATGGGGAGCGTGAGTTGGAAGAGCAAATGTGTAAGGAGATAGCAGATATTTGTAGTAAACACAAGGTGGTGATTGTGGGAGATTTTAATTTTCCACACATAGATTGGGAAGCTCATTCTGTAAAAGGGCTGGATGGTTTAGAGTTTGTGAAATGTGTGCAGGATAGCTTTTTGCAACAATACATAGAAGTACCGACTAGAGATGGGGCAGTGTTGGATCTCCTGTTAGGGAATGCGATAGGTCAGCTGACAGATGTATGTGTTGGGGAGCACTTCGGGTCCAGTGATCACAATAGCATTAGCTTCAATATAATTATGGAGAAGGACAGGACTGGACCTAGAGTTGAGATTTTTGATTGGAGAAAGGCTAACTTTGAGGAGATGCGCAGGGATTTAGAGAGAGTGGAATGGGTCAAGTTGTTTTATGGGAAGGATGTAATAGAGAAATGGAGGTCATTTAAGGGTGAAATTATGAGGGTACAGAATCTTTATGTTCCTGTTCGGTTGAAAGGAAAGGTTAAAGGTTTGAAAGCGCCATGGTTTTCAAGGGATATTAGAAACTTGGTTCGAAAAAAGAGGGATGTCTACAATAGATATAGGCAGCATGGAGTAAAGGAATTGCTCGAGGAATATAAAGAATGTAAAAGGAAACTTAAGAAAGAGATTAGAAAAGCTAAAAGAAGTTACGAGTTTGGTTTGGCAAATAAGGTGGAAGTAAATCCGAAAGGCTTCTACAGTTATATTAAAAGCAAGAGGATAGTGAGGGATAAAATTGGTCCCTTAGAGAATCAGGGTGGTCAGCTATGTGTGGAGCCGAGGGAGATGGGAGAGATTTTGAACGATTTCTTCTCTTCGGTATTCACTAAGGAGAAGGATATCGAATGGTGTAAGGTGTGGGAAACAAGTAAGGAAGTTATGGAACCTATGACAATTAAAGAGGTGGAAGTACTGGCGCTTTTAAGAAATTTAAAAGTGGATAAATCTCCGGGTCCTGACCGGATATTCCCCAGGACCTTGAGGGAAGTTTGTGTAGAGATAGCAGGAGCTCTGACGGAGATCTTTCAGATGTCATTAGAAACAGGGATTGTGCCGGAGGATTGGCGTATTGCTCATGTGGTTCCATTGTTTAAAAAGGGTTCTAGAAGTAAGCCTGGCAATTATAGACCTGTCAGTTTGACATCAGTGGTGGGTAAATTAATGGAAAGTATTCTTAGAGATAGTATTTATAATTATCTGGATAGACAGGATCTGATTAGGAGTAGCCAGCATGGATTTGTGCGTGGAAGGTCATGTTTGACAAACCTTATTGAATTTTTTGAAGTAGTTACGAGGAATGTAGACGAGGGTAAGGCAGTGGATGTAGTCTATATGGACTTCAGCAAGGCCTTTGACAAAGTTCCACATGGAAGGTTAGTTAAGAAGGTTCAGTCGTTAGGTATTAATGCTGGAGTAATAAAATGGATTCAACAGTGGCTAGATGGGAGATGCCAGAGAGTAGTGGTGGATAATTGTTTATCGGGATGGAGGCCGGTGACTAGCGGGGTGCCTCAGGGATCTGTTTTGGGCCCAATGTTGTTTGTAATATACATAAATGATCTGGATGATGGGGTGGTAAATTGGATTAGTAAGTATGCTGATGATACTAAGGTAGGAGGTGTTGTGGATAATGAGGTGGGTTTTCAAAGCTTGCAGGGAGATTTATGCCGGTTAGAAGAATGGGCTGAACGTTGGCAGATGGAGTTTAATGCTGAGAAGTGTGAGGTTCTACATTTTGGCAGGAATAATCCAAATAGAACATACAGGGTAAATGGTAGGGCATTGAGGAATGCAGTGGAACAGAGAGATCTAGGAATAACAGTGCATAGTTCCCTGAAGGTGGAGTCTCATGTAGATAGGGTGGTGAAGAAGGCTTTTGGAACGCTGGCCTTTATAAATCAGAGCATTGAGTACAGAAGTTGGGATGTAATGTTAAAATTGTACAAGGCATTGGTAAGGCCAAATTTGGAATATTGTGTACAGTTCTGGTCACCGAATTATAGGAAAGATATCAATAAATTAGAGAGAGTGCAGAGACGATTTACTAGGATGTTACCTGGGTTTCAGCACTTAAGTTACAGAGAAAGGTTGAACAAGTTAGGTCTCTATTCATTGGAGCGTAGAAGGTTGAGGGGGGATTTGATCGAGGTATTTAAAATGTTGAGAGGGATAGATAGAGTTGACGTGAATAGGCTGTTTCCATTGAGAGTAGGGGAGATTCAAACGAGAGGACATGATTTGAGAGTTAGGGGGCAAAAGTTTAAGGGAAACACGAGGGGGTATTTCTTTACTCAGAGAGTGATAGCTGTGTGGAATGAGCTTCCTGTAGAAGTAGTAGAGGCCAGTTCAGTTGTGTCATTTAAGGTAAAATTGGATAGGTATATGGATAGGAAAGGAGTGGAGGGTTATGGGCTGAGTGCGGGTAGGTGGGACTAGGTGAGATTAAGAGTTCGGCACGGACTAGGAGGGCCGGAATGGCCTGTTTCCGTGCTGTGATTGTTATATGGTTATATGGTTATATGATGTGATGGCTGTAGGTTACCCAAGCTTCACGGCTATAAAGGAAGATGGTGATGCTGTAGTGTTACACACCCACACACACACACACACACACACACACACACACACACACACACTCACACTCACACTCACACTCACACACACACACACACACACACACACACACACACACAAAACATCATGAATGCAACAGCAACTGTGACTCGTGCAGATGCTGTCTATGATCGTAAAGGTAATCTTCAACAATTTTCCATGAGCGAAAACTGTTAAAGCAATTTCTTAAAGACTAGAATGTCTGGCCATAGTAGGCATTTTAGTGTACCTAAAATGGCTGAAATACATTTTCTGGACAAATTCTACAGACATAGAACATAGACAGTACAGGCTCTTCAGCCCACGATGCTGTGCTGACCTTTCAGCCTACTCTAAGCTCAATTAAATGCTTCCCTCCTATATAGCCCTCCATTTTTCTACCCATGTGTCAATCTAACGTATCTGCCTCTACCACCATCCCTGGCAGGACTTTCCACGCACTCACCACTCTCTGTGTAAAAAACACCTACCTCTGACATCTCCAGCCCCTCAACTTTCCTTAAAATTATGCACCTTTGTATTAGCCATACTTGGGAATTTTCGATTCAACGATTCAAAGCACATATGCAGTATACAACTCTGAGATTTGTCTTTTCACAGACAGCCAAGAGCAAAAAGAAAACATCAAATACCCAATGCACAAAAAAAGAAGAAATCGCACAAATGGCAAACAGAAGTGAAAAACACAGAATATAAAACATCAAGTCATGAAGTCATTGAGACAGTCTAGGAACATTCCGTTCAGTCTAGTGCTGTGTCATTGACTGACTACAGGCCGCACAGCCAGCCCGCCTTGATCAAAATCGCAATAAAATAAAGGAGTGCCAGAAACCAGACGCACATCATAACATGAACTACAGAGTATATTCGACAAACAATGTTGATGAAACCTTGCCCAAGACGAGAGAGAGAGAGAGAGAGAGAGAGAGAGAGAGAGAGAGAGAGAGAGAGAGAGAGAGAGAGAGAGAGAGAGAGGGAGGGAGGGAGAGGGAGAGGGAGAGGATGAGAGAGACCAGTCAAATGGGGCAGAATTGAGGATTCTTACATCTAACTCACTGTATATCTAGTCTAGTACCTGATGGCAACTGTTGTAGTTGAATAGAAAATAATTAACAGTACTGAAATTGATCTTACCTGCTTCTTATCCTTCAGATTCCGGCACTGCTTGGCTAACTCCTTTGCTTGTTCAGCTTTCAGCTTTTTTGCCTCTTCTTGCAGTTGGCTGGTATATTCTATCTCCAGCCGATCGATAGTCTGTCTACAGTTTCGCTCCAGGTTCTCAATCTCCTGATCATAGTAAAGCTTCTTGTTCTGTTCAGGCATAACCAACACAGACAAGTCACAGAAGCCTGGAAAGCTCTAAGTGTGAATGTGAAATTGCACTTTTCACTTCTCCGTACTTCCTCTTTCTCACCTCTAGCGCAACGCCACCCTTACCATCATTTCCAGCTCAATCTGCCGGAACATCTGCTCTCGCTGTTGCTGCAGTTTCAGGTCGAGCTGAGCCTGTGCTCGCTGTTCCTCCTTCTGTAGCAGTCGAAGCTCCCGGAGTTCCTGGCGCCTGTGGGTAATCATCGAGTTCACTTGAGGCTTCACCCATGTTAACACAGAATGGCGTTTTGGCCATAGGTAATGGGGAAACAATGAGTAGCAGTGTGCAGTAGAGTACCTATTGTAGGATAACTGGCTAATGGCATCTTAAATTAAATCGGTGACAGGAAATTAAATAGGATAGTGTGTTTCAATATTTCCTAAAATTCATCAAAAATCAAAAGAGCATAAAATGCTGTACACTTTTTTATGTATTGTACTGTACTGTTGCTACAAAACAAATTTCATGACATATGAATCAGAATCAGACTTAATATCACTGGCATATGCTGATAATGTTGCTATGGTGACAATTTTCATGGCATCTGTCAGTAATATTAATCCTGGTTCTGATTCTAAGTCTGATGTATGACACAGAAACTGGCCACTCAGCTTGATCTGCTGATTTGTAGGATTCCGTGATTAAAAGGATTGAAAGGAGGATGTGGGGAGTGTTAGAGAATATCCTGGACTTAGGGTGTATAGCAAAACATTAACTTCAGCCACCAATCTTCAGATCTGAATATGGACTGTAGATTAAATTTAAAATGCAGCTCTGAACAATGGGTTCCGAAGAGCAGTTAATCAGAAGACCAGAAAATGCTGATTTAACATATATTTGTTTGCCTGTAGTGTGGGTGTGAAGATGGAGGTGTGAAGGTTATATGTAATTTAAAGGCAGCATTGTAGATATAGTGTAAATATATAGACTTGTCCTTTGATATTTAGCATATAAAATGTCATGTAATATTGGGCTGAACAGGTCTCTTCCTCCGAAAGGGTCGCAATATAATGCTTGCTGTGTCTCATTTTGTTGAATAAAAGACTACTTCATATCTACCAGCTACACCTTTCCAATGACTTAGTTACATTACAAGAGGGAGGGGTAGGGTGGGGAGAAAGATCTGATGGACGATGAAGAGAGTGGAGTTCGAATTGCAGTGAACTCTTACCTGGCTGACCGCATGTCTTGGTCCTTTTTGTCATCCTTGCTTACAACCTTTGACGTTGTGACGCTGACTTCCACTCCATCCACTACAAACTTCCGGGTCTTCTTTAATGTCATTCTTTGCACGGGTCGAACCTTCAAACAGGAAATATATTCACAAAGCCCATGAGACATTTCTGTTACAATGCTATCAAATGTTAATTTCCCAAATTATTATGTTACTAAGTTTATATTGCTTGTAATCCATTTTCTCTCAGTGCCTGGTACCCACTGCGGGGTTGCCGATGAGGTGGAAATATTATGTGATTAGGGCTTTTCTGTTTGGAATGAAGGAAGACAAGAGGTGACTTGATAGAGGTGTGTAAGGTAATAAGAGGCATGGACAGAGTAGATAGCCAGGGACATTTTCCGGCTAAGACCGCTTTCAAGGTGAGTGGAGGAAGGATTAGGGGGATGTCAAGGGCAAGTTGTTTTTTATTCTGAGAGTGGTGGGTGCCTGGAACACATTGCCGGGGGTGGTGATAGAGCCGGATGCATTAGGGGCTTTTAAGAGACTCCTAGATAGGCACATTGATGACAGAAAGATGGTGGGCTATGCAGGAAGGAAGAGATTGATTAATCATAGAGTAGGTTAAAAGGTGGGCACAAAATTATGGGCTGAAAGGCCTCTAGTGTGCTGTACTGTTCTGTGTTTGGTGATTGGGAGTTGCTGAGTAGGGTGTGAATGGGATGGAGCTAAGGCTCCATTTTAGGGTTAAGGTACAGATCAGTTATGATTTTGGTTACAAAAGGTAGTGGATTCAGCCCAGTCCATCATGGGTAAAGCCCTCCCAACTATTGAGCACATCTACATGACACACTGTCATAGGAAAGCAGCATCCACCATTAGAGAAGCCCACTACCCAGGCCCTACTCTTTACTCACAGCTGCCATCAGGTAGAAGGTACAAGAGCCTCAGGACTTGCACCCGCAGGTTCAAGAACAGTTACTATCCCTCAATCATCAGGCTCTTGAGCAAAAGGGGATAGCTACACTCACTTGCCCATCCATTGACATGTTCCACAACCAATGATCTCACTTTGAGGACTCTATCTCATTACCTCATGTTCTCATTATTTATGGCTATTTATTTATATTTGCCTTTGCACAGTTTGTTGTCTTCTGCACTCTGATTGATCTTTTAGTGATCTTGTTACAGTTGCTATTCTATAGATTTGCTGAGAATGTCTGCAGGTAAGTGATTCTCATGGTTGTATAAGGTTATTTATACTTTGATAATAAAATTTACTTTGAACTTTTGAACTTTGAGATTGAGTTTGGAATGGGTTAGAAGGTTGGCATGGCATTGAGGGCCGAATGGCCTGTGCTGTGAGGTACTCTTCTGTGCTCCGTGTTCCATGTTCTCTCATCCCTTGCATCTTACTTCAGCATGGATTGTTGAGCCTAATATTTGGATACTTCTATCATATTATGTAACTAATATATAGTTATATAACTGCTCCCTGCTCCCGGAGGAAGGTTCCTGCATTTAAAAGGTCTCTCTCTTTCTCTCTTGCTCAAAGCTGCCACAGGATGGTGCTGGAGAGCTCTGATTAAAAAAAGATGTCAACCTGAAATCTTAACTCTGTTTCATGTTGCAGTGTTTGCTGAGTCCTGTGTGGCCGATGTAGTTCTTGTTGCAGTCTCCACACTGGTGATCCTGCACGCCACATTGCTTTTGTCAGTTGTCTTTACTTTTCAACTCGTTTACGGGAACACAAACTGGCGGTACGGAGACATGATTCACTGTCTCTGATCTCGGTACACGAAGACCGAGAAGGACGTCACTTTAACTGGGACCCTGTCAAGGTCCTGGCGCAGGCAAACACGAAGCAGGCATGATAATTTTTAGAAGTGTGGTTCACTTCTGATAACTCTGTAAGCAAACATATCGACATAAATGCCACCTACAAACCCCGAGGAGCCAAAGAAGTGTGAGCCAATAGAAGTCAAGGGTCAACTGAAGGAGTAGCCAGTCAGGACGAGGCAAGTGAATGGGAGGTGACCTGAGCAGTGAGACCACTTGCAGAGAGAAACACCAGCAACTGCACTCTGAGAACGTCACCTCGACCGGTGATGAAACATCCGCACGCTAATTGCCAAGCTCAGCAAACACCGCAACATGAAACGCCCCAACCCCAGCTAACAATATTCATCACCATCCTCATCTTAACTCTGTGTGCGTCACCATGAATGCAGACTGACCAGATGAGTACTTAGAACACATCTTATTTTTAGTCTGGATGCTCATCATCCATAGGATTTGACTTTATGTTAATCATTTAAACTCTGATCTATGTGTTTAAAGTGGGGTTTTTTTTGCTTTGGGCTTGTTTACTCTTATTGCAATGTATAGCACTGAAAGTCGGGAATGTTTGAAATGATAATTAAATAATCAATCAAATCAGAATATTACTTACCCCTTCTTCAAATTCCTTAAACTGCCGCTGGAAATAAAGATAAATAGACAGTCATTCAGGTCATTGTGCAACAGTTTCTTCCCCCAAGCCATCAGAATCCCCAATACTCAGAGTCTAGACTGACATCTACATCATTTATTATTATATTGTAATTTGTCCTCTACTGTGCCTATTGTCTTGTTTATTAATTATTGTACTGCCCTGCACTATTTTGTGCACTTTATGTCATCCTGTGCATGTCTGTAGTTTAATGCAGTTTTTATGTTGTTTTACATAGTCTAGTGTAGCCTTGTGCTGTCTCACATAGTCTAGATAGATAGATAGATAGATAGATACTTTATTCATCCCCATGGGGAAATTCAACTTTTTTTCCAATGTCCCATACACTTGTTGTAGCAAAACTACTTACATACAATGCTTAACTCAGTAAAAAAAATATGATATGCATCTAAATCACTATCTCAAAAAGCATTAATAATAGCTTTTAAAAAGTTCTTAAGTCCTGGCGGTAGAATTGTAAAGCCTAATGGCATTGGGGAGTATTGACCTCTTCATCCTGTCTGAGGAGCATTGCATCGATAGTAACCTGTCGCTGAAACTGCTTCTCTGTCTCTGGATGGTGCTATGTAGAGGATGTTCAGAGTTATCCATAATTGACCGTAGCCTACTCAGCGCCCTTCGCTCAGCTACCGATGTTAAACTCTCCAGTACTTTGCCCACGACAGAGCCCGCCTTCCTTACCAGCTTATTAAGACGTGAGGCGTCCCTCTTCTTAATGCTTCCTCCCCAACACGCCACCACAAAGAAGAGGGCGCTCTCCACAACTGACCTATAGAACATCTTCAGCATCTCACTACAGACATTGAATGACGCCAACCTTCTTAGGAAGTACAGTCGACTCTGTGCCTTCCTGCACAAGGCATCTGTGTTGGCAGTCCAGTCTAGCTTCTCGTCTAACTGTACTCCCAGATACTTGTAGGTCTTAACCTGCTCCACACATTCTCCATTAATGATCACTGGCTCCATATGAGGCCTAGATCTCCTAAAGTCCACCACCATCTCCTTGGTCTTGGTGATATTGAGACGCAGGTAGTTTGAGTTGCATTTGTGTTGTTTCATGTAGCACCAGGGTCCTGGAGCAACCTTGTTTCATTTTTACTGTGTACTGTACCAGTGGTTTATGGTCGAAATGACAATAAACTTGACTTGACTTGAAATAGTGCAAAAAAACCAGTAGCGTAGTGGTTAGCACAACGCCTTACAGTACCAGCAACCCTTGTTCAATTCCTGCTGCTGTCTGTAGGTGCCAGTGTTGCAGATGAACAGGGGAAACTATGGAGCCATGAGGGAGGAGCTGGCCAAAGTTGACTGGACGGATAGCCTAGCAGAAAAGACAGTGGAACAGCAATGGGAGGTATTCTTGGGAATAATGCACAAGGTGCAAAATCAGTTCATCCCTCAGAGAAGGAAGGATTCAAAGGGGGGAAAGGGGCCACAGTGGTTGACAAAGGAAGTCAGAGATTGCATAGCATTAAAAAAAAGGAAATATGACAGAGCTAAGGTGAGTGGGAGGACAGATGATTGGGAAGTTTTTAAGGAACAACAGAACTTAACTAAAAAGACAATACGGGGAGAAAAAATGAGGTACGAACGCAAGCTAGCCAGGAACATAAAGGAAGATAGCAAAAGCTTTTTTAGGTATGTGAAGAGAAAGAAGATAGTTAAGAACAATGTTGGGCCCTTGAAGAATGAATTGGGTGAAATTGTTATGGGAAACAGAGAAATGGCAGAAGAATTTAATGAGTACTTTAGATCTGGTTTCCCTAAGGAAGACACAAGCAATCTCCCAGATGTATGGATGGGCCAAGGACATAGGGTAACAGAGGAAATGAAACAGATTGACATTCGGAAGGAAACGGTGATGAGAAGACTGATGGGACTGAAGGCTGACAAATCCCCAGGTCCAGATGGTCTGCACCCTAGGGTACTAAAGGAGGTGGCCCTGGAAATTGCGGATGCATTGGTAATCATTTTCCAATGTTCCTTAGATTCAGGATCAGTTCCTGAGGATTGGAGAATGGCTAATGTTATCCCACTTTTTAAGAAAGGAGGGAGGGAGAAAACAGAGAACTATCGACCTGTCAGCCTGACATTGGTGGTGGGAAAGATGCTAGAGTCCATTATTAAGGATGAAATAGTGGCATATCTAGATAGCAGTGATAGGATTGGGCCGAGCCAGCATGGATTTACCAAGGGTAAATCATGCTTGACTAATCTGTTGGGAGTTTTTCGAGGATGTAACCAGGAAGTTAGACGGGGGAGATCCAGTGGATGTAGTGTACCTCGATTTTCAGAAGGCACTTGATAAGGTCCCACATAGGAGATTGGTGGGTAAAATCAAAGCTCAGGGCATCGGGGGGAAGGCATTGACATGGATAGAAAACTGGTTGGCAGATAGAAAGCAAAGGGTAGCGGTGAATGGGTGTTTCTCGGAATGGCAGGTGGTGACTAGTAGGGTGCCACAGGGCTCGGTATTGGGACCACAGCTGTTTACCATTTACGTTAACGACTTGGATGAAGGCATAGAAAATAACATCAGCAAATTTGCTGATGATACTAAGCTGAGTGGCAGTGTAACATGTGATGAGGATGTTAGGAGAATTCAGGGTGACTTGGATAGGCTGGGTGAGTGGGCAGATACTTGGCAGATGGCGTTTAATGTGAATAAGTGTGAGGTTATCCACTTTGGGAGTAAGAACAGGAAGGCAGATTATTATCTGAATGGTGTAGAGTTGGGAAAGGGAGAAATACAAAGAGATCTCGGAGTCCTTGTTCATCAGTCACTGAAGGTGAATGAGCAAGTGCAGCAGGCAGTGAAGAAGGCTAATGGAATGTTGGCCTTTATTACAAAGGGAATTGAGTACAAGAGCAAGGAAATCCTCTTGCATTTGTACAGAGCCCTGGTGAGACCACACCTGGAGTATTGTGTACAGTTTTGGTCTCCAGGGTTAAGGAAGGACATCCTGGCTGTAGAGGAAGTGCAGCGTAGATTCACGAGGTTAATTCCTGGGATGTCTGAACTGTCTTACGCAGAGAGGTTAGAGAGACTGGGCTTGTACACGCTGGAATTAAGGAGATTGAGAAGGGATCTGATTGAAACATATAAGATTATTAAGGGATTGGACAAGATAGAGGCAGGAAATATGTTCCAGATGCTGGGAGAGTCTAGTACCAGAGGGCATGGTTTGAGAACAAGGGGTAGGTCATTTAGGACAGAGTTAAGGAAAAAACTTCTTCTCCCAGAGAGTTGTGGGGGTCTGGAATGCACTGCCTCAGAAGGTAGTGGAGGCCAATTCTCTGGATGCTTTCAAGAAGGAGCTAGATAGGTATCTTATGGATAGGGGAATCAAGGGATATGGGGACAAGGCAGGAACCGGGTATTGATAGTAATTGATCAGCCATGATCTCAAAATGGCAGTGCAGGCTCGAAGGGCCAAATGGTCTACTTCTGCACCTATTGTCTATTGTCTATTGTCTCTCTCCATGTCTGCATGGGCTTCCTCTGGTTTCCTCCACAGTCCAAAGATGAACTAGTTGGTAAGTTAATTGGTCAATGTAAATTGTCCCATGATTAGGCTAGGGTTAAATCTGGGATTTGCTGGGCTTAAGGGCTAGAAGGGCCTATTCCGTGCTGTATCTCAATAATAATAAGAAAAGTAGTAAAATATTAACATTTGTACCTGGTGGTGAAATTCATCTCCACTGCAAGGGTGCAGCCTATCTGATTCAAGATCTTCAGCGGAAGGATATTTGTCAGAAACTCTTTCTCCATTCTCTCCCTGTGGTGATTGTTTAACCAATGGTGGAGTGACTTCAGAGGCATCACAAGATGTCCTCTCCCTTTCTTGTAGCTTTATGGTTTCTGTGCAAGCATCCAGCTCTGCAACCTTAAAAAACAGACACAAAGTTACTTGTTGGACTCTTCTCCTGTATGTTCATAGGCTGGGCTCACTGGCCCACACACAGCCCTGAATGTTCACAAGTGACAAATGGGAGTTTCTGCAAAGTTTACTCTGTAACCATCCGTCTCATTCATAAACTTTGGAGAAAGCCAAGGATCCACAGTTTGAGGCAGTGTCCCTGTTTAAATGAACAGGGAGATGATAGGTCAAAGAGAAGAGTGAAAGTGATGGGCAGTTCCTCACTGAGGTCTCAAGGGATCAGAAAGAGAGATTTTGCAATTATGTTTGAATTTTATACTGTGAGGATGAGAGGGGTGGTGATGGGGAGGCTGGATGGAGAAGAACACTGAGAATGAAGAAGGGAAAGACTCAGAGGCACACTAACTGTCGATAAAATAGAGGAAGAGGCAGAATGTGGGTGCTAGAGTTATCAACCATGGTAGTAGTAGTGCAATCATTGGAGTCGAGTTTGATGTTCTCCTAGTGGGTTTGGTTCCGAAGTGGTTTGTTCTCCTATGATGTTGGGTGGTGTTCCCCTGTGGGGTTTGGTTCCAAAGGGGCTTGTTCTCCTATGATGTTGAGTGTTGATCTCCTAGGGGATTTGGTTCCTAATGGGTTTGTTCCCTATGCTATTGGGTGGTGTTCCCCTGTGGGGTTTGATTCCAAAGGGCTTTGTTCTCCTATGATGTTGGGTGTTGATCTCCTAGGGGGTTTGGTTCCTAATGGGTTTGTTCTCCTATGATGTTGGGTGGTGTTCCCCTGTGGGGTTTGGTTCCAAAGGGGTTTGTTCCCTATGCTGTTGGGTGGTGATCTCCTAGGGGGGTTTGGTTCCTAATGGGTTTGTTCCCTATGATGTTGGGTGGTAATCTCGTAGGGGGGTTTGGTTCCTAAGGGCTTTGTTCTCCTATGCTGTTGGGTGGTGATCTCCTAGGAGGTTTGGTTCCTAACAGGTTTGTTCCCTATGCTGTTGGGTGGTGATCTCCTAGGGGGTTTGGTTCCTAACGGGTTTGTTCTCCTATGGTGTTGGGTGGTGATCTCCTAGAGGGTTTGATTCCCAAGGAGCTTGTTCTCCTATGATGTTGGGTGGTGTTCTCCTGTGGGGTTTGGTTGGTCCTCAGGTGCCTGTAGAGTCCGATTGGGATCGACATATTCCAGTGCAGTAGTCAATCCTAACTCACTGGCAACAAGTTTGTCTGAAACTAGACTAATGTGAGTTCAGGACCCATTCACTTGACCCCAACATAAAATCTAGGTAGACTCTCCAGTGCAGCAGAGTAATCTTTGTACTGTTGGAGGTGCCATCTTTCAGATCAGACGGTAAACCATGGCCCTACCTGACTCCTTAGCTAAATACAAAAGATTCTTCAGTCTTCAGTCTTCCTCAGGTTAAGGGTTGATACTTATTTCTCAACCAAAATTGCCAAAACAGATTATTTAGATATTATTGAAGTGTTGTTAGGGGGAGCTTGCTATTTTCAGATGACATGCCCCACTTTCTACATGACACTTAAAAGTTCTCCATCCTCTAGAGATTCCAGAAAATCTTAGATTGAGGAAGTTATATTGTGTGTTGTGCTTTTAAATTGCAGAGAATTCTATCTGCTCCCTTCCTATAAAGTAGAGCAATACACACAAAAAGCTAGAGGAACTCAGCAGATCAGGTAGCATCTATAGAGAGGAACAAACTGTTGACGCTTCGGGCTGAGACCCTTCATCTGGACTGATAAGGAAGGGGGAAGAAGCCGGAATAAGAAGATGACAGGTGATAGGTGGAAAAAGGAGGAATCTGATGGTAGAGGACAGTGTACCGGAGGAGAAAGGGAAGGAGGAGGGGCACCAGATGGAGCTGATGGGCAGGTGAGGAGAAGAGAAGGGAAGAGGCGAGTGTTCCTATGATGTATTGTCTGACATAAATTTTTCATTCTTTTGTAAACTCTACCTTATTTTGAGGACCTGTGGAAGTTTTATATTGCTGGTCACAAGCAGCATCTTCGGCCGATGCTCCCGACACATCATTTCTCTTGCTCTTTTCTCTCTGACAGTGTTCTTCCTGGCCTCTCTGATTATCAGGCGGCTCTTCCTTCTTCCCCAGATCACCATTTCCAGATCCATTCTCTGCAGCTGGAGGGTTGAGCCCCTCGGAGGCACCCCTTCCTTCAGCATCGTGAACAGAACCTCCCCTGATGCAAGCACTCTCTACTTCCGGCAGGGGTAGTGTGATTTCTTGCTCACATTCTTTAGAGTTACTGACCTCGCAGGCTCTTTCGTTCACTATTACCAAGTCTATCAGTTCATTTACTAGGCATGCTACTATGGCAACAGCATCACTTTGTTCTGGCACATTTTCTTTCTCTTTAATTAAAGAAATCTCTGCCTCCTGCGCATGGTCTTTGTTAACTGTTTGAGTAGTGTTTGCTCTATTTTCGGTAGTTTGTGGTATCACAGATTCACCACAGTTTAATTGCTTATGTCTTTCAACCTTATAGCTTTCTCCATCTGCATGTGAAACCTCTGTTGAAGACTGTGTTTTATTCACTTCAGGAAACTTTATTGCATGGTTCTCTGCCTCATTGCACCGCATCGATTGATCAGAAATTTCATCCTCTGCTCCAGAGGGCAGCGTCTCAGAAGCAGCCTCTCCACTGGGCTCTTCTGAATGATTCTCCATAAAATTTATTAACTTATCATTTACAAGTACCAAGTTGTGTGCTACTTCCTTTAACTCATCTACTTGATGAATCTCAGGCTCCGTGCTCATGAGCAGAGATAACCCAGAGTCTTCCTCACTCTTTGTTGTATCTTCAGATGGTTCTGCATCATCATCATTATGAACACAGTCAATAGCTGAAAGGGACTGAGAAAGTGCCTTATTTTCCTTGCAATCCTGTTCATGTTCCTTGCACTGTGAGGGAGTGTCCATTACATCCACATCAGGATAAGATTCACAATGCAAGTTGCATGTCTCCTCATCCTTCAATGTAGTTGTTTCAGGTTCTCCAGGTCCCAGGGAGAGAACAGCAATTTCTTCTTCTCTTGAATCAATGTTGGTTTCTTCAAATGTTTCTGTTTCTGCTGGGATCTCCTTTGGAGGCACGATATTTTTCTCCAGTATCATGGAATTTTCCACTTGGACAAGCTTTGCAGTTGATTCTGTGCTTTGGCTTAATGGGTCCATTGGTGTCCTTAACACTTCTATCCCGACCTCCTCAGATACTGGCACATCATCTGTTTCTGTAACATTCTCTTGTCGCAATTGTGAAGCGGATTCTGTCTCTAGCTTCTCATTGCTTATCTCTTCACCCTCTGGTGTCCCGCTGGGTGTTACATCGTCACAATCTTCACATGTGGATTGTACTAGCTTTTCCAGATTAGTCTCCAGGTCTTTGCTCTCCACAAGTTCATTTGAGGTAGCTTTTGGTTTATCATCATTTTGTTCCTTTTCACTTTCGTTGATATTATTTCCTTTTAGTTGTATTTCAGTTGACTCTCCCAAATGTATCATAAGCTCATTACTTGTCACTTCTTCACCTTGATTAAGACTGACCATGAGGGTAGATCCAGCAGTTGGTGTTTCCAAATGAACCTCTTCATCTATCACAGCCAGTTGCTGATGCTCAGGTGGTTTGCAGTCAGGTAAATCCACACCTACCTTCACCTCACTATCATCTAGGGACTCTCTTAATTCAGCAGAATTGGCTTTATCTTCTTCTGCATCATTCAGGGTTGCCTTGGCATCTTGACTATTGTCAACAGACCAAACACACTCTGGCTGTTCCTCCAATGCTATCTTAGTGATCTTGATTGGCTGTTCTTCCTCCTCATTTTGTGCGTTAATGGAACACGGATGATCTGTAGAGATCTGGAATCAAAATAAATTCAATACACTATGTGAAGCAATAGGGAAAAATGTGTGGAAGTAAACAGACTATTAGACATAGGATATGTGGGCTGAATTAGGCCAATCAGCCCATTGAATTTGCTCCACCATTCAACCATGGCTGATATTTTTAACCCTGTTGTCCTGCCTTCTCCCTGTAACATATTTTGTCTTCTTTTGCACATTGGTTGTTTGTCAGTATTTGTTTATGTATAATTTTTCATAAATTCTATTGTATTTCTTTATTTCCCTGTAAACACCCTCAAGAAAATGTATCTCAAGGCAGTACGTGGTGAGATATACATACCTGGATAATAAATTTACTTTGACTTAACCCTTAACTTCCTTAACAATCAAGGACCTACCAATCTCTTCCTTAAATGACTTGGCCTTCACAGACCTCTGTGAGTTCCATCCACAGATTTGCCACCCACTGGGTGAAGAGTTTCTTCAAGGAGTGTTGCCTCAAAAAGGCAGCATCCATCATTAAAGTCCTCCATCACTCAGGACATGCTCTCTTCTCATCGATACCATCAGGAGGAGGTACAGGAGCATGCAGACACACACTCAAATATTCAGGAACAACTTCCTCTCTGCTATCAGATTTCTGAATGGACCTTGAACTCACGAACATTACCTCACTACCTTTTTAATTTTTAATTTTGCACTACTTATTTAAATTAACTATTTACTTATTTAAACAAACTATTTTATATAGTTAAATTAATATGATATATAATTTATATAATATAATATACTGTATATGTTATATATACATATGTAATTTCATGACATATGCTGGTGATACTAAACCTGATTCAGATCCATCACAACTTTACTCTGACGCTGGGCCCTCGGACCCAAAGGGTCCAGAGGACAGACATTAAAGTTTGAAAGGTAATCCAAACATTTTGCTGGTTATGTGAGTTAAAAAAAATGTGAGTTACTGTTGCCTTCCTGTTAGCTTGAACCAGCTTGGCCATTCTCCTCTGACCTCCCTCATTAACAAGGAGGCTTCACCCACAGAACTGCCGCTCACTAGTTTTTTGTTTGTTTTTTTGTGCCCTTCTCTGTAAACTCTAGAGACTGTTGTGTGTGAAAATCCCAGGAGATCAACAGTTTCTAAAGATACTCAAACCACCCTATCTGGCACCAACAATCATTCCACAGTCAAAATCACTTAGATCACATTTCCTCCCCAATCTGATGTTTGATCTGAACAACAACTGAACCTCTTGACCACATCTGCATGATTTTATGCATTGAGTTGCTGCCACATGAGTGGTTGATTAGATATTTGCATTAATGAGCAGCTGCCCACTGAGTGTATATTGCATAATAAATTAAGCTGTTATTGTTACAGTTTACTAATGACAACCCAAACAAAATGGGCTGAGGGTCTGTTTCCATGCTGTATTATCTGTGACTATGTACCAGTACCTCCTGTTCTTCTTCCTTGCCCTCTTCGATCTCTTCCATAACCTCTGCCTTGGCTTCAGCAATCAGCTCTCGGACCGGCTTGTTGCTTGTTACAGAAGCCATGAATGGATGCTGAAAGAAACACTCATTTTAATTAAACAGCAGACACAGGGAGCTAAGATCAGCCAGATGTTCTTCAAAGAATCCTTCACTTCTATTGAGAAAATCAACATCTTTGATGAGGGCCTTTCACTACACAATCAGGGGTCCTCCATTTGTGGAAATTCTATCAGGAAGTGATTATTGAGTACTCATCATTAATCTGAGAAGCACTTCATAAACACTGGAGATTCTGCAGATGCTGGAAATATAGAGTAACATACACAAAATGCTGGAGGAACTCAGCAGGTCAGGCAGAGTCTTCGGAAGGGAATAAATAGTCAATGTTTTGGGTCGAGACCCTTCATCGGGACTGGAAAGGAAGGGAGAAGAAACCAGAATAAGAAGGTTTGGGGAAGGTGGAAAGAGTACAAGCTGACAGGTGATAGGTGAGACCAGGTGAGGGGGAAGGTGGGTGGATAGGGGTGAGGGTGGATGTGAGAAGTTGGGAGGGGATAGGTGAGACCAGGTGAGGGTGGATGTGAGAAGCTGGGAGGGGATAGGTGGAACAGGAAAAGGACTGATGAATAAGGTCTATTATTGTTTTCACACTATAAAAGAACTTCCTTTAAGATATAGCTATGTCAATACAGCCTGTGGCCACTTCCTGTACCTAATAAAGTGTCCTGCTGAATGTTCTTAATAAGTGATTCATTTTCCTTTTACCTACTTCATCAAACCTCAACAGAACAAAAATATTGGAAATGGAATTGGAATATTATTTATTGAGATATAGCACAGAGTAGGCCCTTGTCCACCTGTACCTATTGGCACATTATTGGCATTTGTACCTGGACACAGTGAAAGGCTTTTGTTTGTGTGCCATCCAGACAGATAATTCCATAAACTATAACACATAGGAGCAGAATTAGGCCATTCAGCCCATCGAGTCTGCTCCACCATTCCATCATGGCTGAATCATTTTCCCTCCCAACCCCATTATCCTGCTTTCTCCCTGTGACCTTTGATGCCCAATCAACCCCCACA